>NC_080400.1:56645000-56720000 GCF_030265065.1 Corythoichthys intestinalis | reverse complement strand
GGACAGCTAGCTTGACTTCTTTTTTCCTTGTAGAGGCTACCCTTACCGCAATAGTTTTGCAGGTTAGCAAGTTTAATGTTATGCTAACGCTGATGCAGGTTGGACTTTCAGTAGCAAAATTAGTGTTAGTGTTTCCCCACTTCCACAACACTGATTTCTTTTAACACGACTTACAGTGGCTGCTGCTGGCCGAAAAAAAACTTCTAATGTCTCTCCTCTCTGAAGGGGGCGGAGGAAGCGACATGTTGTCAACATGAATCTCAGGGCTGTGTGAGTATGTGTGTGTGTGTCTTTGTGGCGGGACGGGGGGCTTCAAGTCATCAGCCAACCAAACGTTTGTTTGGGGGGGGTGGGGGGGGTACCAGCACAGTCAGCAAGTGAAAAGTCTTAACATAATGAAAATAATTCACTTAAAAATGGTAGGGTCTATTCTATCATTACAACATATGGGAAAACAATCTAAATGACCTATATAACTGTACTCTTTATTTAATGCAAATAAGGTTGCTTAAAAGTTGGTAGGGACAATTTTAGCATCCCGAAAAGTTGGTAGTGTTATGTCCCTACCTATGCAAACCTACGCCCTTGCTCGGCATTTTTACGTAGGCTACTTGTTCACATACCACACCAGCACACAATTATTTTGCCTGGTAAACCAGACTCACCGCTGTTCCAGCGATTGAGTCTGGCGACCGTCTGGCGGATCAAATTACGAGGGCGGAGCAAGCCACAGCAAACAGACAGCGGAGGGGGCCAATCAGCGACGGGCAGACGTGACGTTGTTAAAGCGACATGTAGTTAGCGTGAGCTGAGAATGGAGACGTTTATTCAACATGGCTAGTGCGAGCCATGTTGACTGTTGTCAATGAGTTGTTTCAATGTGTTTTGGTAATTTAAAACTGGTTTTACCGCAGATTGGAACATATTCTCGGCTCTCTCATTCGCCATCTGTGTTGTTGTAGACACGACTTTCGACGCGCAAGAGTGACATTACTCGTTAAGAACACGTCACGCAAATAAACGAATCTGATTGGATGATTGATTTTGTACCTTACTCAAGTGGCCGTTAATGGGCTGGGTCCCAGACTATTTCTCACAGTGTTTGAAAAATACAGGGAGAATAGTCTGGCTGTGCCAGGCAAACAATTATTACCTTGCATAAATTTACGCTGTTATGCAAAAAACCAACGAGCTCTGCCCCACTCTGTTGCGCTGCTTGCGCAGCGTTGCATGGATGTAGTGGTGGGAAGTCAACAGGTTACAATCTATCAACAAGCTATTTTCAGGTTTAACTTGCAAGACAATGATCGATATACCTCTACCCTGGGCCTATTTTTCCTCAACCTCTTTTTGTCCCTTTCTTAAAGCATACCTGAGAGCTTGGAGCTTTTCATATTAAAAGTCTTAAATGCTGTATTGACAGTGAGAGAGGTGAGACAATAATTTATCAATTCGGCTATGCTCTAACACAGTGAAATGATGTGCAACCCCTTCCCACACTTTTCACTGTCAACAAGAGCTCAAGCGAAACAAACCAAAAGCAACAAGAGATTCAGTGCTCACAGTCATGGATTCAGAGCAGAAGTCATTTGGAAAAAAAATGTTATGGCGGAAAACACAGACGACTGAAAAAGCAGTTTCTGCTCTTGCGCTCCTCTTTAAAAGAAACTGCTGTATTTTAAGCCAAAACAACTGTTGTGTTTGATAGAACAATATGTCTATAAACTGCCATAGCAGATTTATGGCGCATTAAGCCCCCGAACTATTTTTAATTTGTCCGTTTTACCCTGGAAACCCCCATTTACAGATGTCGTGCAACCGCTTTTGTTTCAACCCAGCCATAAAATGAAGGTAGTTAATCATATTTATTATTCAAAATGTCATTTTATCTTAAAATCATTAATTGATGTCTAATATTTCATTTAAAAAAAACAAAAAAAGACTAAGAATTATTCACGCACATATTTTAAACAAATTATGTCACTATGAGAAAAAACGGTGTCTGTAAAAAGTCACGGATATCTACCTCATAAATATCGCTTAATTGTATTTTTTTTTGTTACTGTCGCATTTTCTTCAATATGTTAGGTGATAAATAATCGATCCAAACAACAATAAATTGAAAAAAAAAAGTTTAAAACAGATATACACAGTATGTGTATATATATATATATATATATATATATATATATATATATATATATATATATATATATATATATATATATATATATATATATACAGAATATAATATATAAGAAAATCTTGACCACTCCTTGATGTCTGCGATTTCTGCATCGCGACCCTTCTTATATTACCATGTTTCATCCATAAAATCCCCCAAAATTCCAGCTGTGGCCATTCACAGCTGTGTCTTGACACTTGGTGATACATGCTACATGGAGTTTTTGGATCGAAACAAGGTGGGTACGCGATAATATTTTGTTAAAATCATGGCGTCTTTAATTCTGCTCCTTCATGCTCTCACCTCTAGATAGGGTTTCGCTGTTTATTTATTTATTTTTTAAAATGCCCTCCTGTTAAAAAATTTTCTTCCCCCCAAAAATTGAGATTTTAATCTTTCCCATCATGTATCACACATGCATATCGGACAATTTTGAAAGTTGACCAAATTGGGGGTCTCAGAGCGGAACTTGAAGTCACCTGAGTGTTTTCCGCCAAATATGTATTTTTATATGTAGCATATTAAAATGTACTTGTTAGGAAATGTTCGGAAAGCGTAGCATGAGTATTTCTTTTTCTTGAATAACCCCCCAAAAGCAATTTGGAGCCCTCTCTACTAGATGGCGCCTTAGGCAACCGCCTAGCTCACCTTTGCGATGGACCTGCCCTGCTAATGAATCTGGCATGTTGTAATTGCTTGGGTTTAACAATACATCGATCTGGATAAATTGGTTAAGCAACGGCCACTAAAATCAATTGAGATGCAATGCTTTTTATTGCTGTATGTGAAATGATGATTGCGTTAAATGTGGACATAATATCGTAATAAATCCATCGAAGGCTCTTCAATCAAATCAAATTGTGTCAGACTTTGCATTATTGGCAAATGATCCGAATAGTCCATATTGCATTGTATTGTCATGAATTTGGGTGGTTTACAACCATAGTAAATAGAAGCAGTAATTATACATAAAGCCAAAACTCCTTCAAGACTTATTATTGTTGTCAATATTATCCTTTCAGGATTTGTTGAATTCAAATTCTGGTGACTAAAGCCTGAGTTATGCTCCCGTGTTGCGGTGACGGCACAGCGACTACGGCGTCATTCGACATTCGATAGTTCTCCGGCCAGGTGACATGTTGCTCTGTAATTCACCACCAAGCCACTAGAGGGGTGTGGCGTTATGTTTGTACGGTTTTGGGGCATGCTTGTTGACTTCCTCTTGTCTAGTTTAACGAAGAAAAAATAAACAATGCAAGATGGAACGCTTGAATGTTGATCTTCAGCTCATCAACATTGAATAAATGTTGATCCTACAAATGTTGAGGCACAGGCGACGCAGAAGACGGTTTCGAGGCGGTCATCCAACTTTTGATGCTGCATAGAGTTCTAGCCTCAGGTGGAAACCAGCTAGCTGTGGCTGCTAGCTTCAGACTGGCATTGAGCACTGCGTCCAGCGTTTTGTCTGAGGTCTGCAAAGCCCTCCAGCCCGATTTGTTTGCCGTGTCCTACAACCCGACAGTGGGAAGCCATAGCAGATTTCTGGCATCTATGGAACTTCCCAAACTGCGTTTGAAGCCTTGATATTAACGTTATCATAAAAAGCACCGAGGCACTCTCAGTGATGATGTATCGTGTGTGAATTATCTGTTATTGAAAATAAAGAACAAAACAACTCTTTTGACACCAAACCTGTGCTTTATTCTTCATATACTTACACACGTAAATAAGTCAAAGACTCACAGCAAACATATGTAAACAATAAATATTGAAGTGCACCAACCAATAATACGACCTAAAGTGATAAAAAGCTGGCAGTTTTTGGCCAACTGGGTCACCGCTTCGTGTGGCCACTTAATTCCGAACACACACGTCTCGGTGGTTCTTCCATTTTTTTTTAATTCAATTGCGGACTTTGCCATTTGGCAAACTCACAATGAGGTCAGTGTAAAATATTCTAACATCTACATCAACATTGGGTGTTGAAGTAACTTTCAGATGTGTTAGATGACTACAAACTAACAAAGAGAACTTAGAGTATCCATTTTTAGTGAGATGTCAACAGGATTGGTGGGCCTGTGGTAGAGAAGAGTAATTATAGTCACTGGACATCACAGTATGTTAAAAAGGAGTTTTTCCATTACTCTCCAAGCCACACTTGCACTGTCATTAGAATCCAACTTTGACAGAACAAAATGTAAAAGTGGGGATGTATGTGTTGGCCATCTCACAGCAAGCATAACCACAAGCTATAATTACCAATGTTGTTTTGCTCTGCATAGGAAATGTAACCTCTCTTTAGCGTATTTCTTTGTGTGAGTTTTTGTGTTCACTTCTTCCCTGGCACACATATTACTTCTTTGTTGAACTTTCATTCACGATTTGCTGTGTGTTTATTGGTATTTGGCACATATTGTAGGAAACGGATCAATTGAGTAACAATATGGCTACAGCTACAATTTTCTTTGCTCCTGCATTGTTTTCCTTTTCACATGCAAAGCAGAAAATAAGTGCATAAAGGACAGAAAAGTGAGGGTGAATGAAGCACATTCATAAGAGCTTATATTTTGGCAGGCAAGCAAATAAGTATAACAATTGAATTAATAATCACTATGTTCAGAACTGTAATCATACAAAATTTGACATATTTTATTCATTTTATGTTTTAGCCTATAAATGATGTGTAGAAATTTTGACTAACAAGAATGCAAGAACAATAAATAATAAACTAAAACAATAGAACAAAGATGACATGAACAGATATTTTCTACTGAGGACCACAATTGTTGCATCATTACATTGTCGTTGTCTGCATCCACCAGCTTTTTGTTCTTTTTTTAGTTCGAATTTAACCAAACTTGTATCGACCTGAGCTCGGTAAAAATAGTTAAAGTTGACATTTCTGTTTGTCAACGTATCTCAAGATGTTTTTGCCAGATGAATTATGTTTGTTGCACTATCAACTGGAAGACCACTAAAGTTCAAGTTACTGTAATTTCCGCACTAAAGAGCACAATAAGCCACACTGCCCAAATTTCACAACATTTAGGTAAAATTACATAAAGTCAGGTGTTGTATATATTTAAACCACACTCATTCACATCTTAATATGCGATTTATTAACCAAATTGACATAAAAACGCCGAGTTGTGTGCTCACTCGTTCATGTGACTGTCAGGGGAGCCAGACACCACAAGCCCGAATCATGTTGTCTGAGGCAGTATGAAACCATAAAAATACTAAACTTGAAAAAAAAAAAAACACTGCAAAAACACACCTCCTTGAAACTAAATTCCATCGTTTTCAGTGTAAATCGACTAGAAATAAGTGAAATTAGCTGCCAGTGCTTCTAGTAAATTTTACTCACTTAGATTTCTTGAAATAAAATAGCTAGCTGAAAATAATCTTAAGACTTGTGTTAAGCAATAAATTGGTATATTTATTTATTTTTAAAAGCTTGTTTGTCAGAAATGTTCTTAATTCAAGAATAGACATTGTTCAAAACATTAATTGAAAGCAATTTTGTCTTGATTTAGGTGAAAAATTACCAACTTTTTAAATGTATGGTCTTAATAAGAACAAATAGTAACATTTACTTAAATTAAGTGGTATAATCTGACGCATTAATGTCCTCTCAAATATCCCCACAGTGCTTCATGAACTAGGGTAAAGGTGATGGGCACTCGGAAAGCAGTTTTATTGGAGCAAACTATGTCAGCACTCTTTAAATTTGTCTAACCAGCCAAAAGCTAATCTGAAACTGTTCTTCTGTAATGGCACTAAGCATCATATGGAGCCTTCGTCGCCAATGAAGTCCCCTGAGCGCAGGGTGAAATGGCTATTTGGCATTACCATAGCGCCCTCTCGTAGCATATATTGGTTATTCATCCTTTTGAAATCCATCTCACCACCGATGGTTAAACAAAATTTGGATAGCCATTGTTTTGAAATATGTCTAACTATCCATGATTAGTCTTAAATGGAGTTTCTCTTGACAAGCCGGTATGTACCTAATAACAACCTGCTTTCTCACAAACGGAGCCTACAGAGCTATCACTAGCTCAATGGAACTCTAGTTGGTAGAGACTTTGAATGTACCCCAAGTGGCCACGACATCAGGATCCGCTGGGCCACGATACGAACTGAAGTCAGTGAGAACATTATTATTTCTATATTTTTATGAGAGAGCATGAAACTTGTCTGGTTAGCTAACGTAGACACTATTCTCATGGAAGATTTTGGTAGCAACCTGTCAGTTCCTTTTTTTTTTTACTTTTATTTAAAACTGACACCTTTCTAAAACAACATATCGATTTCAGTGGGAGCATATCGATAACCATTTGATACAAAGTATCGTCATAAATAACCATTTTCTATATATTTTCACCCTCCTACTGGCTTCAAGAACATAGACGGAAAACATGGTGCAGTCATGGCGCCACCCTAACAGAATATATGGCCAGGATAAAAAAACTTTTAAAAAACATAGCCAGAAAGTATATCCTTTTGACTCTATGAAAATGCAAATTAAATTTCCCCCTAACCTGAACACCCATTCCCATCAGGCTAACTTATGAGTATCTTAGTGATGTAAAGTAAATTTTTTACCTCTTGTAAATCCTTCAACTCAATATGTGCATACTTGAGTACAGTGGATGTAGAATCCGCTAAGTGCCAATAAAAAGTATATCATTGACAGTGGCCAACATTTTTTCACGTACTGTATGAAATATGTTTTACCCGAACACTGAATGTTACTAGTTATTGATTTTATCATAGTACTGTAAGTATTGCAATTTATCGAGCTACCTGAATTAGATCTGCTGATGTGTTTGTGTGTAGAGTGGGATAATTCTTGTTTTAAGTTGTAATTGCATTTATAGGGTTTCTCAGCAGCTTGGAGCTGATTTATGAGGCCTGCCACAGCTCAGTTAACAAGGGCAATAAATCCTAACCTTCACTGTGCTCTTGTTGATCACCTAGGGGCAAGCAGACTAACTTAAATACTGCGTCTCGGTATGTCGCAATATTTGTAATAGTGTATAATAGTGTTCAGTCTGATACAGGTGTGTTCTCCAGGAGAGAATGTATGTATTTGTAATTTAATTTAGTTGCAATGTTTCCCCTAGTGTGGTTTCTAAGGGGAGAGACTCAGTGTTAGTTTTGTCCCTATCATTTAGTAGATACCGTATTTTTCGGACAACAAGTAACAGTTTTTTTCATAGTTTGGCAGAGGGTGCGTCTTATACTCTGGAGCTACTTATGTGTGATTATTTGCGGTCGGGTCGGGCCGACTTCTCTCTCGCTAACTTTTTAAAGAAATAATTATATATTCATATATTTATACTAAAACAATGTATGGATGTTACATAAAATAAATAATTTGGATAAAACAGAGAAGGCTCTGTGCATGCCTGCACACGTGAACGCAGTGGCCCCGCTCTCTTTTCAATCTTCCCTCCGCGAGCATCCTGGTATTTCCTTTTCGATATGGAGCAGGTATAGGAGTGAAAAACAAACTAAAGACAGGGCAATTGAAAAGCAAACAACTGCAGTAGGAGTGGGATATGGAAAGGATTCAAATTGATTGTTGAAAATGCTATACGGAAACCTGTGTCGGCTTCGCTGAATGTAAACGAATGTGGCGCATTGGTCTCATACGAGAAATACAATTAACAAACTTTTCCAGTGTTATTTTGTTGTGTAAATGCATTTATAATGATCATAAAAATATGTACACTATTTAAACATTGAGATAAACTTAACGTTTTTTTTTTTTTTTTTTTTGCGAACTCGAGGAGATAAAAATAAATGTCAAATCCACTATCCGCCTGTTAGAACAGGCACGTTAATATAAAAGATATAAATGTTTGTTGAATATCCATCTTACAGTCTTGTTTAACTAGGAGAATTCGTTACAAAAGACAGGCTTTAATTTCTTATCATTATGCATATATGCACCGGCATCATCACAAACATGATCACACAAAACGCAACCACGCATCGCATTTCCTCCTTCTCCTGAGTCCTCACAAATAAAATACAAAATTTCGTTTTTTTTTCGGGCTCGTGCCTACAAATAAAACATAACATTTCAGATTTTGTCGGGCTCGGGCAAGCAAATCAAGTTAATTGATCGAGCTCGGGCCGCGTCGGGCTTTAATACCCTCGGGCCAGTCGGGTCGGGCTGGATTTTTTAGGCCCGAGCAAACCTCTAGCATCATGTAATGTTAGCATACCGTACACCTATTCAGCCTGTTGTTCTCTATTGTATTTTAAATTGCCTTTCAAGATGACATGTCTGTTCTTGGTGCTGGATTCTATCAAACAAATTTCCCCCCAAAAATGTGACTTATACTTCGGTGCGACTTATATGTTTTTTTTTCCATTTCATTTTACATTTTTTGGCTGGTGCGACTTATACTCAGGTGCGATGTATAGTCCGAAAAATACGGTATGCCAGATTTGATAGAACACAAAGAACATAACATTTGACATTCACAACTTCAGTTGACTTTGTTCTTAAGTTAACAGGTTTGTTGTCATCTTTAATTTCCCATTCACAAACACATAAAAGATAATACAATCGGAAGCTTGGCTAAGCTGTATATTTGCTTAAAGAAAACCTACCTGTTTCCTCATCGATTGCAAACCGTCCGAGTCCACTCCCGTCACGAATGGAGTACTGGACTTCCCCATCCCTGCCATCATCTTCATCATTAGCGCTGACTTGTAAAAGGGTAGTTCCAATACGTGTGTTTTCTTTAATTGATCCTGACAAGGCAAACTGGGTAAAGTATGGTGCATAGAGATTCTCATTCACATCCAGGACCTCTATCTCCACATAGGTGACAGAAAGAAGAGCGACTGGTTTTCCTTTGTCTTTGGCCCGAACACTTAGGTTGTAGAACTGCTGTGTCTCGTAGTCCAGCTCTTTGCTCAGACGAATAGCTCCACTTGCTTTGTCTATCTCAAACCATCCGTTGTAGTCATTGGCGAGTGAATAGCGGACCTGGCCACCCAAACCCAGATCCAAGTCTTGGGTTTCTAACCAGGCCACAACTGTTCCAACCGGGAGATCCTCTAGAGCCCTGGCTTTGTATACACTTGGGATAAAAATTGGGGGACAGTCATTTACATCTTCCAATATGACTTTTAATGAGGTCACAGAAAACCTCTGTCTCCCTTTCTCTGCCTTGTCTCGAGCTTCAATCTTCAGATCAAAAGAAGAGGCAAACTCCCTGTCAAGTTGTCCAGCTACATATATGATGCCGTTTGAGGAGTTAATGCCAAATTGGTTTGTGCTGGTCAAAAAAGAGTACAAGAGTTCTCCGTTAAGTCCATGATCTTTGTCAGTGGCCTCCACTTGAATGACATCCGTCCCTATGGCTGTGTTTTCAGGTATGGCAATTCTATAACCACCTTCTTGCAGAAACTGTGGTGCATTATCATTAGCGTCCATGATGTTGACCGTAAGCAACCGCCAAGAAGCTTTCTGTGGCAGACCAAGGTCATAGATAGTTATGTTGAGGAGATACCGATCTCTTTTTTCTCTGTCCATTGGGAGAAAGACATGAACAAGACCTGTCTCCATGTCAATTGTAAAGCAGCTATCGGTATTTCCATCTGATATAGAGTAGAGAAGATGTCCATTGAAACCAGTGTCCCCATCATAAGCATTTATCTGGAAAACACTTGAGCCCACCTTTAGATCTTCTACAACAGAGATATCAGAAGGAAAGGAGCTCTCAAACTGCGGCGTTTGTCGATTGACAGAAAAAAGGTCAATAAAACCTTCCTCTATTTTGGGCTTGTTGTTTGATTTTGACTTTTTTAGTAATTTTTCTGCTAGTTTTTGAGCTACCCGTGTTTCTTTGCAATTGAAACCTTTGGGGGGTGACCTTCCATTAACAAGTGTTATGTTAACAAACATGGGATCAGATAAGTTTTCACCATCTGTGGCAGTTATTTTGAGACTGAATACACCATTCTTTGGATTGGCCGTTGCCAAGGGACGTCTTAGTGTAAGGACCCCGGAATCAGGGTTTAGATCAAAGTACCCCCATTCATTACCTGAAATGATTTTGTATTTTACTAGATCTAACTCGTCTATATCAATCGCGGACATTGTGGTAATCACTTCATCTATTGGGAAGTGTCTGGAGATCACACCTTGGCATGCTACTTTCTCAAACAACGGCTGGTTGTCGTTTATATTCTCCAGCTGAACAGTAACATTTACTTCACTCTCTCGCCTGTAAGGTGAGCCCCAGTCAGATGCTCTGACAACAAAAACAAAGCTCTCTGAAGATGATTCAAAGTCCAACTCTTTAGTGGTGCTGATTACACCAGAAAACTGATTAATTTTAAATGGCAATGTCACGATACTGGATATACTGTAAGTTATGTATCCATTTTCTCCTTTATCCACATCTACTGCAGAAACTGTTAATACAGTAGTCCCAACTGGAACACTCTCATTGACAAAAACCGTGTAAGAGGATTGCGTAAATGTTGGAGTATTGTCATTGGCATCCTCAATAGAAATTTGCACTTTAGCTTTCAGCTCACTATCAATTTCCAAAACCTCCAAGTTAAAGACAGTTTGAGTCACCTGAGTGAACCAGCGAGTGGTGGAGATTACCCCTGTTAAGGTATTTATTTGGAAAAACCCAGAATCTGAAGACGGTGTCAAGATATATTCGGTATCATCTGGCTCTGGTTTTATTTTCACAGCCTGTACAATTGTACCTGGCGGTGCGATTTCACTCAAATTAACGTCATAAAACTCGTGATCAAACTTTACATCCATAGTCGGTTGTTTGTTAACTGCGACGTGAACAACTTTGACCGCGGAGAATTTTGGTGGGTTTCCTCTATCTTTCGCTTGCAATGTAAGGTTACAGCCATATGGGTAATTCTCCCAGTTAATTGTCTCAGAGGACTTTATGGCAAACTCACCTTCATTGCCTCTTTCTACATAAAATTGGTCAGAGAGGTCTCCACCAACGATAACCACAGAGTCTACATCACCATTTGCACCTTCATCTGAGTCTTCAACAGTGACTATTGCATATACCGAGTTTTTATCAAGCCAAGAGGGGTTGTGGGTGACCACACTTATATGTGGTGCATGTTCGTTTAAGCGCTCAACATGGACAAAGAGTTTGGCCGTGCTACTGACCCCGTTATTGCCATAAAGCTTCATACCTCGGTCCACCGCCAGTATTTCTAAGTCATATCGGTTTTGTTCCTCAACATTTAGCTTTCCACTAAGGGAAACAACACCACTAGTTGGATGCACTGCAAATAGCTCCTTTTTTTCTTTAAAAAAATAGTAAAACTCCCCATTGGAGCCGATGTCTGCATCGGTAGCAGTGACTTGTGCTATGCTAGTCCTGAGAGGGGTGCTTTCTGCTATGGTCACAGAGTAAGTGGTGGGGGAAAACAGTGGTCGAAGGTCATTCATATCCAAGACTTGAACGCTGACTTTAGCCCAGGTTTCCAGCAGGGCCTCTCCTTTAATCGAGGCCTTGACGGTCAAAACATAGTTGTCCTGAATTTCTCTGTTTAAGATAGCAGCGTTGCCACCTTTAGTTCTTATGCGCAAAAAGCAGAAGTCGCCCAGCACATACTCCTCAGCCTTGAAAAATCCCTCATCGTCTCCTGATGTGATTCTGTAGCGAATCTCCCAGGAGCGCTGTGCCAGGTGGATGCCCATTTTAATATTACTGTTGGCATAGGTGCGAGCAGCTGAATTTTCATAGACTGTGGCATGGTACACGGGCTGAGTGAAACCAAAATGAGGTCCATTCTGAGGGGCCCCTTGGGTGTTCTGGCCGCAGCAGGGTGGTGGTTTGAAGAGAAAAAACAGCAGCAGCAAGATGAGGCCGAGCAGTGGGGCACGCATGCCTGCCCACTGGCCCATATTCACATCCATCCCATCATCACTCTATCCTGCAACAGAAAAAATACAGATGAACACAGTGAGAGAGATTTACAGCAACAAAAGGAGACACGATTTGACCTTTAAACTCTGCTCTCATGGATGACTAATTATACAACAGACCACAAGATTGCTTGAATATGGGGAGGGGGAGACAGTGAGTGCACACTTCTTAATTCAGTCTGACATCATCCTTTCGTGGTTGCAAAACAATGACCATTAATTGCACGTTTTATAAAAACCAGAGGTGGTTTTAGAAGGGACAAAATAATGATATCCCTAGCAAGATAAGTGTAACATCACCAAAACCAACACTGGAGAAAATAACTGCCCAGGACAAAATGATGGGCTACTTCTTCATGACCCTATCATAATCATTTTCCTGAAATACGCGGAAACTGGAGTCTCAGTCATGTAATAGTTCCAAAGGCAATGGGATATGGTTTTGAACTAGTAGTCAAGTTAATGTGTTCAAAGTATGTTGTCTTTTAAAAAGGAAAAATATGTAACCAAAAATATGTGCAAAGCTAGTCTTTGGAAGACAAGCCTGATCCGCTAAATGCCATGTTGTGGCTTAAGGAGTTCCACATTGGTCAGCAACTTGATGATTTGGCACTTTCCACGACACAGGATAGAGAGATGGGGTAGGACAAGCAAGTATAGTTATAATAACATTGCAAGAACAACAACGAAATTCTCAGTCAGATATAATGTACATATTGCTTTTACAAAAGCAGCATTTTATTGTCTTGCACAAGTCTTGACCTCTGAATGTTTGGTTTTGTCTGCCTGACCAAAAACCACCTCTGTGGAAACAATGCAAACTGACTACGAAGCCAACATTTAAATATAATTCAATCATTCAAGGAAAGACGGCCTCAAATCCACACAAGTGAAATGAAGATGAAGAACCCTGCAATTTTTCTCCGACCCTAAACTGTCATCGGGATATCAACTTCAGTCAGTGAAGAGGTTGAGTGGAGGTGGGGCTTGGGAATGGGAAGAGAGGCGTTTTGAGGACTTTCCTGTGAGCGGAAACTCAAAGCAGTCTATGTCAGTTTTACTAGGTCAATCTATCTTTGCTCAGAAAAAAATAGTTTGGAGTGAGGCAGCCGCATGATACCTAAACCAATCCACAAATGTATAAACAATGTCTGTTTGTTGTTTGACTTGCTAATTGTCACACAACTCTAGCAACTAGGAAAGCCAAGGTAGACAAAATCAGAAGTGGGTAAAGTAGTAGTAGTAGTAGCAGTAGTAGACTCTTTTTCGGCCCTGGAATTTCATGCCTCAGACCGGCCCACCTTATATCATTTAAAATAGGTATGTCCCGATCGCATATTTTTGCACTCAAGTCTGAGTCACCTGATTGTGGATTTTGTTTTATTTTTTAGCAAAGGTTCCAAACATTTTACTGTCTCACCATGCCGCCTTCATGATGTGAATTGTTATTAAACATGAATAACGTAGAAAAATGTGTGTCTTTATTAAATGCTTCATTGAGTGAGTCCACTCAAATCGACTCACGTTTTGACGCTCACTCTGCTGAGAACAACCTCTCAGTTACGTAATAAGTTGAGTGAGTCCACTCAAATCCACACATTTTTCCGCTCACGCTGCTGAGAACAGCCTCTCACTTACATAATGAGTTGCCATAGCACACTTATGCAAGTTTAACAATGATTGACACATTTGAGCCTTTGATCGTAGAACTACCAAACTTCTCTGTCAAGATAAAAGCCACAAACCTGTTAATCATCGTTAACTTTAAATACCAAACGGAAGAGTCCCGATGGATACTGAAAAAAAAGTTTTTATTTTTAACAAAAGTTCCAAAGATGTTACAGTACTGTACTCCCTCTATTTCTGGGAGTGTGCGGAGGATAAAACATATATATTTTTGTTTCTTTTGGCAATGTCCCTGTATTTCTGGATTATTTTGTTACTTTATAGGTCTTATAAAATATAACAAATGCATATACCATAATTTTCAAACTATAAGGCGCACCTGATTATAGGCCGCAACCCGCCAAATTTGGCAAGAAAGCGGCATTTGTTCATAGATAAGCCACACTGGACTATAAGCCGCAGCACTCCTCACTGTATTATGGGATATTTACACCAAAAGATATTAACCGTTAACACTTTAATTGCCAGCGGAATCATACGACTGTCATAAGACCAAATGAACCACCATGAGGTTTGGCTGCAAAGCTTTATTGCTTCAAAAAGCTTAATTGGGCCATGACTGTTCCCTTGGTGGAGATGGTGGACCTTTGCTGCCACCTGCTGTCAACACTGTTGTTGTCCAACATGCTTCCTAGCATGCATTGCAGCGTTACAGATATTAGTAACAAACAAAGTTCATGTTCTGTGCCAATTATTACTTCAGTTACTGTTCCAGTTGTTTCATTAATTGCTAGTTATAATATTTGGTAACACTTTATATGACAGTGGTGCCATAAGACTGTCATAATTATGACATGACACTGTTATGAGCATTAATGAATGCCTATAACATGTCATTTAGTGTTATCCGGCAAATTATCTCACTTTTGAATTGATGTAAAAGATCCAAGCTGAACATAAATGGAGTTAGTGATATAATTTGTCGGATGACGCTTAACGACATCTGTCATTAGCATTCAGTAATTCTCATGATAGTGTCATGTCATAATTATGAGGGTCTTATGACACAGCTGTCAAATAAAGTGTTACCCATTAACCCAAATAAATCAACAAAGAAGCCACACTGTAGTCCAAATATTACAGTGTGTAAGTGTACAGCCCAAAACAGTGCATTTCCTTGTGCACTGCCAGACAGCTAGCTAACATTGAATTTCCTTAAATAAAACACAAGGCTGGGTCTTTTCCCGTTTTTATGTGAAGTAATTCCTTTAAGTTGGTGAAATTGTAACAAAGAAATTTACCGTATGCATTCAACATAACTGCACAATACACGCTGGCACACAAATACCAATTAGACACCATACTTCACTTGAGCTATAAGCTATAGGTTAGGCTCCAAACAGCAGGACTTATTAACACATTTCGTTCACATAGCTTTTCCCCTTAAACTGCATATTAACAGGTTGGTATGGATGTAAAATACTTAGACATATAGTTCCCAAGGCATGAAACGTAGCAAACCTCACCCTCAACTTTTTTTTTTTCCAATGATCCAGACAAGTAACCATTCACGCACACGCTCATACCTATGGACGTTTGAAGAGTTCAATGAGCCTATCACGTATGTTGTTAGGATGTGGGAGGAAACCGGAGTACCCGAGATAAAAACCACACAGGCACAAACATCCCAAAGAAAGTCTAGAGCCCAGGATTGATCTCCTTGACCTTGATCTCCGAAATTTGAAGCTGATGTGCTAGCCAGCCATCCACAGTGTCTCTGATAATGCAATTAAATCAAATACAGTCATACACTTGATAATGCATTGACATGAGGCATTCCCCATTCATTGTGTCACACCTTCCTGAAGGGGGCCATCTAACACTCATTTATTAGCAGTCGCTCACATGCTGCGATCTACCTCCTGATTTAGTTTGAAAAAGTACAAAAGCTGTACCGCATACAAACAGGAACGTTTCAACAGTGATTAGTTCGAGGATTCAAGGTAATTATAATTATATTTTTCGTACCATGCATGCATTTTGAAACGTGAAAAAAATCAATGGGAGAAATTAGCCGCTACAGCATTGGCATTATACTTCACAATATTTACGTAAAATAAATGCTACCTGCACCTTTTTTTTTTTTTGCTTTTAACCAAGAATTGAGACTGTTTTATGTCCATATCTAATAAAAAAAATCAGGGATTTAAGCATTTATACAACATGTATTTTCAACTGAAAAAGCTCTTTGTTTACATACGGCGGCCGCTAATTTCCTTACTGACTAGCCTAATAGTTCGCAATATTTACATAAAATAAATTCACCTACACGTTTTTTTTTTTTGTTGCTTTTAACCAAGAATTGAGACAATTTTACATCCATATCTATGAAGAATTCAGGGATTTAAGCATTTATTCACAGGAATTTTCAACGGAAAAATCTCTTTGTTTACACATGGCGGCCACTAATTTCCTTACTGACTACCCTCATAGTTTGTAATATTTAAGTAAAATAAATGCTACCAGCTTGTTTTTTTTTTTTTTGCTTTTAACAAAGAATCGAGACTGTTTTACGTCCATATTGATAAAGAATTCAGGGATTTTAGCATTTATTCACAAGAATTTTCAACGGAAAAAGCTCTTTGTCTGTGTTTCCACTCGGTAAGCTTTGACGGACATAAGCCCCCTTTGGATTGGCCCCGCACCCCGTGTCCCGTCAATACATTATGAAGTCTGTGATACAGTATATGCGCTAGATTTTAGGTTTTGTGTGTGTGTGTGTGTGTGTGTGTGTGTGTGTGTGTGTGTGTGTGTGTGTGTGTGTGTGTGTGTGTGTGTGGGTGGGTGTGGTTGGGGTATGATTGGGGTTATTGTACAGTGTTAGCTTTTAATAGACAATACATAGACATTGCTCTGGGGCATTGTTGGTTGAGCAGGGCAAGAACACATTTACGTTTGCCACTGTGTACATGTGCCACAAATATTCCCAAAATGGATTGTCTAATACACCCCTTAAATAAAAATTATTTCACCATGGCACGGAATATACTCTAAAAATATGGCTATAATTCTTTATCCTTAGGGTATTTTGACTAATGAATACCACATACATCTTATTAAGACATATTTTGTTTCAAATTATTACCAAAAAATGAGAAAAATGTCTACTTTGATATGTCAATGCCATTCTCTAGGACCCAGGCATCCATGGGCTATTTACTGTGTTACATCAGGTTTTCACCTAAATCGTGAGTCAGACTCAGACAAAATCACACATAATATTTGAGCACATAGGTTTGGTCGGCAGATTTGTTGCCTCTCATACTTTTAAGTTTGCAATCCTCAGGTATAATATAACCTTTTCCAATTATTTTTTGGAAGATTGCAAAGCCTCGCTTACTTCCTCAGCAGTTTGGAGATTGGCTATTAACATTGCTTCCATCACAGCCCAAGCCACTAGCATAAATCATTTGGATAACACTGACAATGTTATGCATAAGAGAAGTGAAGATATGTCAAGAGATTATAAACATTGATAAAAATGTTGTTGTACGTTGGTGATTTAGCTTTTTTTACAAACACAACAAAAATATATAATTCGGGACCTGTTTTTGGGGGTCACTCGGAATGTGGCCTACTTTCCTTGCCAAATCAACACAGCAAATTTCTTTAGTTTGGTTGAGGGATACTAAACGTCAAATCAATATTTCAAACTTAGGTCAGTGGGTGTTGAGGAGCGTATTCTAACTTATCTTTTGGAGTTCATTTTTAACGGTTGCTTCATGACTTCACTGGCTCACACAGTAAGCTGTAACAATTTCGTAATGAGTTTATACTGAGCGTATTTTTCACTCCTTCAATTGTATTATGTATTGTTTGGAATGTACATCTTACACAGCATTTTTGTGTCTCTGTTGAGCCTTTTCCCTCTAAAGTTGCCTGTGAAGACATAGATTCAGAAGCTAAAGGAATGAGTGTTAATCAGGTAACCCCAGGGAGGAAAGTGGGGCGGAATGATCCGGAACGCCATTCCGGTACAAAGATTCGAGACCGGAACCTCCCGGAACGTTGCTTTGATCTCGAAAATATGACGGCAACTGTCCAAAAACCATGTTAAAAAAAGACTGCCAGTTGCCACACACGCATCTCCAAGAAGAAAACAATCTACTAACGTCAGATTTACACACACAAGTGTTAACAACAAGCCTAATAAAGTGCTTGGGTAACGTAATCCACTTCCAACCCGAATTTCCATGTAAATTGGAATTACCACTTTAAGTACCCCTATACAACCCTAAATCTCAAAATAACTATCAAAAAACATGTATTATACTTCATTGTACTGTCCTCACCAAGATGTTGGAGCTCAGTCCTAGCTAGACAGCGAGCTAAACTGTAATCTTACCCCTCTCTCTCCCTCACTCGGCTGCGCGACTTCATCGTGGGAGCAAACGCGCTCTTCGTCGTGTGTGCGCGTGCGCTTTTCTTCGTGTGAGCAAATCCTGTGGTACCTCAACATACGATCGCTTCGACACACAATCTTTTTGACATTCGACGTCATGCTCGAAATACGACGATTTATGATAGTGCCACAATTTCTTTGTTTTGCCAGAAGACAAACGCACGGCAGATTTTCTTGTGAGATAAAACACGGGTTAAAGATGGAAATGATAGAAAAATATGAGCATGGTGTGCGCATCCGTGAATTGGCTCGACAATACAGCGGTAGAATGTCGATCACGTCGGTCCTCCTCCGACCTCCGTCTTTACAGTGTATCACAAAAGTGAATACACCCCTCGCATATCTGCAGATATTTAAGTATATCTTCTCATGGGACAACACTGGCCAAATGACACTTTGACGCAATGAAGAGTAGTTTGTGTGCACCTTAAATAATAGGGTTAATTTATTTTCCCCTCAAAATAAATCGAAATATAGCAATTCATATCTAGACCCTTGGCAACAAAAGTGAGTGCACCCCTTCGAAACTACATCCCTAAATGTCCAAATTGAGTACTGCTTGTCTTTTTCCCTCCAAAATGTCATGTGACTCCTTAGTGTCACTAGGTCCAGGTGGGCATAGGGAGCAGGTGTGTTCAAATTTGTAGTGCAGCTCTCACACTCTCTCATTCTGGTCACTGAAAGTTCCAACATGGCACCACATGGCAAAGAACTTTCTGAGGATCTTAAAATAAGTATTGTTGCACTACATGAAGATGGCCAAGGCTACAAGAGGATTGCCAACACCCTGAAACATAGCTGCAGCACAGTGGCTGAGATCATCCAGCGTTTTAAAAGAGCAGGGTCCACTCAAAACAGGCCTCCGGTTGGTCGTCCAAAGAAGCTGAGCGCACGTGCTGAGCCTCACATCCAAATGCTTTCTTTGAAAGATCGTCGCAGGAGTGCTGTCAGCATTGCTGGAGAGATTGAAGAGGTGGGGGGTCAGCCTGTTAGTGCTCAGACCATACGCCGCACTCTACATCAAATTGGTGTGCATGGCTGTCACCCCAGGAGGAAGCCTCTTCTGAAGACGGTACACAAGAAAGCCCGCAAACAGTTTGCTGAAGACATGTCAACAAAGCACATGGATTACTGGAACCGTGTCCTATGGTCTGATGAGACGAAGATTCATTTGTTTGGTTCCGATGGTCTCAAGCATGTGTGGCGGCAACCACAGGTGAGGAGTACAAAGATAGGTGTGTCATGCATACAGTGTCAAGCATGGTGGTGGGAATGTCATGGTCTGGGGCTGCATGAGTGCTGCAGGTGTTGGAGAGTTACATTCCATTGAGGGGAACATGAACTCCAACATGTACTGTGAAATAGTGCAGCAGAGCATGATCCCCTCCCTCCAGAAACTGGGTCGCTGGGCAGTGTTCCAGCATGACAATGACCCCAAACACTCCTCCAAGATGACCACTGATTTACTGAAGAGGCTGAGAGTAAAGGTGATGGACTGGCCAAGCATGTCTCCAGACTTAAACCCAATAGAACATCTTTGGGGGATCCTCAAGCGGAAGGTGCAGGTGCACAAAGTCTCAAATATCCTGCAGCTCTGCAACGTTGTTATGGAGGAGTGGAAGAGCATTGCAGTGGCAACCTGTGAAGCTCTGGTCAACTCCCAACCCAGGAGAGTAAAAGCAGTTCTGGATAATAGTGGTGGCCACACAAAATATTGACAGTTGACATGTTGTATGTTAATATTGACAACTTTCACTAAGGGGTGTACTCAGTTTTGTTTCCCGGAGTTTAGATATCAATGGCTATATTTTGAGTTATTTTGAGAGGAAAATAAAGTAACTCGATTATATAAGCTGCACACAGACTACTTGTCATTGTGTCAAAATGTCATTTTGTAATTGTTGTCCCATGAAAAGATATACTTAAATATCTGCAGAAATGCGAGGGGTGTACTCACTTTTGTGATATAATGTATAAGTTAAGGTGACAATGATTATTGTGGTAACATCGCCAAAGAAAACGCCAGCTTCGTCAGGTTTCTAATCATTTATTCAATCAACTTGTGCAACACAACACGCCTACTGTCCGCTGCAGTTGACGCCAGCAATAAAACATTAAAAGAGAAAGTAAAATACAACCGCACCCTCTATCTCACCGTCACGTCAGCCACACGGTGCATTCCGGTACAGCAAAAAAACGCCACATTAGAAGCCGATTCATTACATTATTACAGGAAATATTATTATTATCATATTATTCAGATTTGTATTTAAAATTCATTTGTTTTGCTATGTGTAATTACCATTTCTAATAGTACCGGTAGTTTTTATTAAGGATTTAGTGTAGGTTTTTGGGCTGTGGAGCGAATTAATGGAATTATTCATTATTATTAATTATTATGGGCATGAATGAATGCTTACAGTATGACAGATGTCATTAAGTGTCACCTGGAAAATTATGTCACTAACTCCATTCATGTCCAGCTCAGATCTTTTACATCTATTTAAAAGTGAGATAATTTGCAAAATGCAAAACACAAAATGACATCTGTCATAAGCGTTCATTAATGCTCATGGCAGTGCCATGCAATAATTATGGATAGTCTTATGGCGCTACTGTCAAATAAAGTGTTACCAAATATCATAACCAGCAATTAATGAAACAACTGGAACAGTAACTGAAGCAATAATTTGCACAGAACATAAATTATTAGAGGTGGGAATCTTTTGGCACCGAACGATTCGATTTCGATTCAGAGGCTCCGATTCGATTATAAATTGATTATTGATGTTAACAACCCCCCCCGCGCTTTTAATGTTTTGTACATTAGTTTCAAAATTGTTCAAAAATCCTCTCAGGCTAAACCAAACTAATATTTCAGTATCATGTTAAAAGTTTAAAACAGTGAATAAAATACTCAAGTCCCGTTCTGTATCAGCAGCTTTAAACTACTGTACATTCAGTTGATTTAATGATGTGAATCAACCGTTAAAGTTGTTAAAATTATCCCGTTATTCCATAATTTTCCTTCTGTCTACTTTAGACATGTCAAAGTTTTAAAACTGTTTCATCATTTAAAGATGGATTCAAGTTAAGATTTTGCCGATTTAGGAGTATTTTAGCTAAAAAGTTAATTAGGTTCGCTACAACAGAGCCTTCTAGAGAAGTCTACTGCTTTAAGATGGCGGCTGTTAACAACGCGGCAACTACAAAACGGCAAGTCTGTCATTTTGCATCTAGTTCTTTTTACATGTTCTACCGGCGCCGTCCTCTGTCATTTTGCATCTAGTTCTACATATATGTGATATCTACTATAGCCGTATATTGCTGTATGTTTGTAGCAACTAGCAACTGGGCGTTGTTTGAAGCAGCTGTCGGCCGCAGTCAGGTATTATTGTTTTTTTTATCTAGCAGCATAAGTTGAACATGATATTTACTCTCGGTCCGTTCCTCATTGCATCCCGAAGACTGCGCTGTGTTTTAGGTCTCCTTTATCTGGTTTAATTCAATAATCGGAATTTGGATTTTTGTGAATCGTTCTCGAATCTTCCATGGCCGAATCGCGAATAATCTCAGAATCGTAAATTTTGCACGCCTCTATAAATTATGATTGCTAGTTACATCTGTAGTGCTGCAATGCATGCTAAGAAGCTCGTTGGATGTCAACAGTGTTGGCAGCAGGTGGAGCAGTGATGGCCAAATGAAGCTTCTTGAAGCAATGAAGCTTTGCAGCCAATTGGTTCAAAATTTCATGGTGGTTCATTTGGTCTTATGACAGTCTTATGTTGTCGTTGTCAAATAAAGTGTTACTGGTTAAGATCCTCTGGTGTAAATAGCCCAAAATATAGTGAGGACAGCTGCGGCTTGTAGTCCAGTGCGGCTTATCTATGAACAAATGCCGTTTTTGTGTCAAATTTGGTGGATGCAGCTTATAGTCAGGTGCACCTTATAGTTCAAAAATGTCAATAATTATTAGTTATTCTTTTTTGGGGGCCAAGACACGGATAAATGTAGAACGTTGGGCAAAGAAAAAAAAAGTGAAACTAAAGGAAGCTTTCTTTCCTGATTTTAGTTATGCTGGTAAGCTTACTGTTTTTATATACAATTATGCAAGATAAAGTAACAGTAAAGAAGTGCTTGACTTGCAACACCCCAGGAAAGGGTTTCTCATACCAGAAAACAAAACACTAAAAGTCGCAGATAACCATGGTTTAGAAATGGATGACGTGTCTTTCCTGACCTTGCTCCCCAATAAATCTGTTTTCTCATCTACACTGATGATGGCAAGGCATTAAATCATGTTTGCATGGAAATATTAAAGGATTTGCATCTTCACTAAGAGACAGCAGTCTGCTGAATGTCTTTGAAAGTGCGAGTGGGTAACAAGAATCTAAATATAACATTTGTTACTCATTAATTATGTGGCTTGCATTTTAGAACAGTAGTTGACTCTTTCAGGACCTCTGGTAGTAGGAGGTGATGTTTTGTTGTGATGTTTTGCATGCAATAGTAGGTTTGTGAAAGCTGATCTTAGTCTTTATAACAATTAAACATGTATTGTGATCGTCAGATCTTTCGGTTCTGCAAGATGGGGAGCAAATACCATCATCTAGTCTGACTAAGTCTGTCCCATAAGGTTATTTTTGTTAGGCTGCAAAGAAAATTCTGACCTCTACATCAGCAGAAAAAACAGTGATTGAAGAGTATGAACAAAGTAGGATTTAAAAGATTCCACCAGCCGATTAATGGTGAACATCATATCATTAGAGATGCTTGGCTTCAAAATCAGTCAAATCTCTCTAGTCAAAATATATCTATTTCAAACATATATCTTATATAAGGCATATCTTCATGTTGGTTCACACACCACTGTCAATCTCACAAAGTTGTTTAAATATTGTTGAGTTGTGGAGATTGGGCTCTTTTGTTTGCTCAGGTACTGAGGAAAACACCACTTTTCACCAAAATGGCCCCAAGTGTTTTACACTATAATCAATTATTTGTGTTTTGATTGAGCATGAAACTATATTTTCGTGACACATGACTAAGAAGACCTTGGTTACAGAAATAGAGCAGTTAACACATTTCACGTTTTAATGCCCTAATGTCGTATGAACAGTGGTGGAATGTAATATAGTATAAGTAAAAGTACTTTGTTTCTGTACTTAAGTAAACTTTTGTGTATCTGTACTTTATTTGAGTACAAATATAAAGTGGTAGTTTTACTTTTACTTCACTACATTTTACAGCACGTATCTGCACTTTTTACTCCACTACTTTTTAAACTGTCGCCTGCGTTAAACGTTACTTTTGTTTGGATTTTTCTTATTGTGAATTGATAGTTTCATTTTCATGCCACTGGCGCAACGATAAGCCCAGCACTATGGAGGACCAGGAGTGCAAAAATTAGATAAATGAATACACAATTAAATAAATAAATAAATAGAAGTGTCATTAAAGTGCTTCTACTTCAATAATTATTTATCTATTTCATTATTTAGTTCAACATTTGTTTATTTATTCCCATGTATATTTATTTATTTCAATTTATATTTATTTGCATGCATTTGATGTTGCCTTTATATTTCAAAGGAAAAAAATGTTTACAATGGCCATGTTGGGTCCCTTTTTTCAGGACACCTTGAACTTCATGTCCAAACTGTTGTTTTCTTCACTGACCAATTATAATCCACACTTTGGACCCAAAAAGCCAAAAAAAAAAATCCCAAAATCTTTTTTCAAAATTTGTAATGTTGATGTCCCATTGACAACAAAACATGCTCGACCAACCATTTTGAAGCTTGATAATATTTATTCAACTTGTTAGGATAAACATTCAATAGAAAAAAATAAGATTGAATAGTTTTATGTTTGACAATTCCACACAAAAAGCAGGTATGGTCATAGGCGTTTTTGGCCTTTACACATACTATGGTCAAAACAGGTTATATACAGTACAAAATAGTGAGAAAAAAGATTATATATATCATCTAACACAAAAAGGGTTTGGAGGATATCTCTTTGTGAAGTTAGGTGTTGTACACATCACCTTATCAAAAGTATATACGTACATGCAATCAAGCTTCTCGAACACACATCTACATAACACTGAAAAAATTATAGTGAAGAAAAAATATATACTGCAGTGTTTCCCACCAATGAACGAGACTGTGGCGGGCCGCCACAGTCTCGTTTGCCCCCCCGCCGGGAAAAAAAAAAGGAAAAAAAATCAGATGCGTCAGTCAGCCGATTACACAGCTGTAGCCCACTCCACTCTACTACCCGCGCGAGCGAGAGCGCGCGCGTGCGTGCGTGCACACACACAGACACACACGCCAACAGGTCGCGCTCATAGACGGGACTACTAGCCTGGTACACCAGACTCATAGCTGTGCTATGCAGGCATGAAAATCTCTCACCTTTCGGCGAAACTCGCCATTTTGAAGTCAAAAAGGGCGACCTACGTGAATTGCGTAGATCCGAGGAGAAATTATTTTTGGGGGGGGGGGGGCGAGAGGTTTTATTTAATTATTATTATTATTATCATCATGTGATTAAATTAGTTCGTAAACTGAGCACTTAAGAAATCGGTTCTTTAAAAAAGTGACACTTGGACAGTCAGCAAATCCTTCTAGATGCTTCGCTGACGAGAACCAATCATCGGCCCAAGCTGCGTTCCATTATTCCAAACGCGCGCACTACGTGTGCATGGAGTGCTCGGAGAGCCTTTGGTTGCATTGCAAAGCTGCAAAAACAAAAAGCAGGCCTTATCCACACCGGGGCAGACCAGAGCGCAGCATACACACTTGCCTGAATTTGCCAGCAGATTGAATTTGGTGAGTAATGGTTTCAATCGTTTTCACATTTTGCGATATAAAAAAGTAACTGCCATTCGTTGCAGCTTGCGTTGAACACTGCCAGAGCTAGCCAAATCTCCCATGAAAAAAAAAATAGCTCCAGTTAAATTGGCGTCAAGCTTGTGTATTTAGCGGTAATATAAACGAAGAAACACACTGTTGAGTCAAATTAAGCGGCATGCTCTCGGATGGAGGGGGGCGCCTCGTATCGCTCCCGTCGTCCACCTGAGACGCGTTATTTTCGGCTGGGACTTGAGCTGACGGCCGGTGTCGGCACAACACCGGCCCGACGAGTGGTGGGACTCTTGCTTCTTAAAGCTTTTCAGAAATACAGGGATCCCTCGTTTTTCGCGGTTAATGGTGACCAGAACCCGCCGCAATAAGTGAAAACCGCGAAGTAGTGCCCCCCATTTTTTTGTGCGTGTTCAATGTATTTATTCAGATTTTACATTGGAAAAAAGATACATATACAGTGGTACCTCTACATACGAATTTAATTCGTTCCAGGACCTTGTTTGTAAGTCGAAATGGTCGTATGTCGAGCAGGATTTTCCCATAGGAATACATTATAATTCCATTAATTCGTTCCAAAGCCTAAAAACATACACTAAATTCTTAATAAATACTGCTGGCACTGTTACAAATGGCAATTAAACATAGAAAAACAAATAAGTTGTAAATAAATAATTCAGAATAATATAATAATAAGAAGAATAATTAATAATTATTCCTGTAAATAATGTAACGAATCGGAATCTAATATGGCGGACACTTTTTACTGTCCCTGAACGCACCGCGAAGCTGACGTCTCAGTGAGATAGGTCGGTGCGGTAGAGATAATACTTTCGTTTTCATGAGAGCAGTCAACTGCTTAAGACAATGGGCGTTTTGTGTTGGATAAGTTCTTAAATAAATGATAAAAACGTGACGAAGCTGGCGATCTCCTTGGCAATGTTACCACAATAATAATTGTCACCTTAACTTATAAATAGTGGCGAACGGTGGTCGGAAGAGAACCATGGAGCTGTATTGTTGAGCCAGTTCAGGGACGTGCACCCCAAGCTCATATTTTTCTATAACTTGCATCTTCATTTCAAAGGTAAGCATCACTTTTTTCCTTGTTTCTCCAACTGTATCAACTTTTTTTGAAAACTGTGTTGATTTCTCACGCAAGAAAATCCACCGTGCGTTCGTTTGCAGTGCTGTCATGTCGTCGTATTTCGAGCATGTCGTCGGATGTAGAAACAAATGGCGAGTCAAATTTTACGTCGGATGTCGAAAAGATCGTGTGTCGAAGCGATCGTATGTCGAGGTACCACTGTATATAAGACATGTTTTTCACTTTTTTCACCAAAGTATCATTTATAAATGGTTTTCAAGCACTTCAAAATGTAAGAATTATGATAAGTTTTAAACATGTTACTGCCCCACCAAATTATTTTTAAACAAGAATAAAGTAGTAAGAAAATGCTTGGCTTTATTAAATGCTTCATAGTGAGTCTACTCAAACCCTCTCAGGCTTTGTTAAACGGTGATTGACACATGTGCAAAGTTTTTTTTTATATATATATTTTTTTGTTTGAAGCAACTTATTTGATTGAATAATAAAGACACAAATGTCCTAGCCAAAATGTGGCCCAAACGCAAAACAACATTACTTCAATGGAAAAATTTGTTTCAATCAAGAAAAATTGTTTTCAAATGCTTTTTTTGTCTCAAATTTATTTTTGCAATCAAAAACATTTTTTTTATTGAAGTGACTTTTTGGGGATTAAAAGTATATACTGTATTTTGACTGAAGCAACTTTGTTTTTGATAGAAGTAACTTCGTTTTTGATTGAATAATAAAAACACAAATCTACCTCCATCGTTATTGAGAGAGAAAGAAATTAAGAAAGCTTTAAAACTAAAAGCCACCGGGGAGTCTGTTTTTTTTTTTTTTTAATATTTATATTTCATTACATAGACATGCCTCGTAGGGAAAGGAGATTGAGGGATAAAAAAAGGAGTTGGATGAGGCTGCTAAAGGCAGTGGATACCTCATCAGCTGGGTGAATAGCAGACCTGGTAAGAACAAGTTTGCAAGGATAGTCGGGTATTAAATGCAATTATAAACACAATTACAGTGTTATTTTTCTATAAGATTTTATGTCATTGCTTTATTAATCATTAGGTGCTAGAGTTGTTAAGTATGGATAATAATGAAATAATAGTTTTGAGAAAACTGTGCTGTTGGTGGCTCTGTGACCATCTGATGTGGTTTGTTCTCAGATGAACAAGTTGAGGAAGGAAGTTTTGATGCAGAGGTTGAAGGAAGAAAAGAGGCAGACTGACTGAGTCACAGCCAGAAAGTGTTGATGACAGTTTTGATTTCTATTCACTGTTGCCCCCTCCCAATTAAAGTATGTCACAGTCGCAGCCAATTATTATCTAAAGCTGGTTAAAATTGAAGTTATGTTGTTTTAAGGTGTATTAAATACTTGTTCATGTGCCCCTTTTGATCTACGAGCACCCGCCCCTCCACCGGTCTCTGCACGGCCCTGCTGAAACACAGTGTGGGTCGACAGAGCTCAATATTTTGTTGGGGTGTACAGTGTACTGGAACATATTTCCTCCACACCCTTCTCACGTTTTTAACCCCTGACCCATTTTCATGCCTGGCTATGAGAGTATGAGTCTGGCCACCATTCAGCAGAAAAAAATTTCCAGGGCGGAGCCAGCCACAGCAAATAGACAGCGGAGCGGACCAATCAGCAACGGGCTGACGTGACGTCGGTAAAGCGACAAGAAACTAGCGAGAGACATTTCAACATATTCAACATGGCTAGCGCGAGACAGACTGTTGGTTTTAGCGACTCGATGTGTTTTTGGTCATGTAAAACCGAATTTACCGCGGATTGGAACATATTGCCGCTGAGTCTGGTGTACCAGGCTACGGGACTACTGTCTGCTGCATTCTGCTGCATTTGGCGCGATCCGGCGACACCGCATACAGCAATTTATATTACATTCAGTGGTCTCAAAATGCCCTAAAGAGATACACCAGGCTTGAAAATGTACACACACACCCTACCCCGAGGGTCAGAGACCGTCCCACCACAGTCTCCTGAAATCCTGTGGGAAACACTGTACTGTATAACATTGAAATAAAGTATTTTTAAAAATATTGACAAGTGGTTCAGTTCAATTCAATTTTTTCAGGCATGCGACCCAATAAAGTTTTTTTTTTTTTTTTTTTTTTTGCGCATTCAATAAAGCTTCTTCTTGAACAGGTCACGGAGCTGCGTCACACACAACGTCACACAGCCTACTCTTTCGCCGTTTGCGAGCTGCTGTCACTTCTACTTGCCAAGACGGCGACTCATCCAGAGAAAACAACGACAATACAGCTCATCTTCTTCCTTGAGTTAATGAAATAATGCATTAGCTTGCGCTAAATCTAGTTTTAGATTCATTCTGCACGTTTCAAAGTCGCTCGCTCAAACCAACCGGCCGTTGCTTGCTTGGCATGCCTCCCTTTCATTAGTTGGCGCCTCGCTCAGAAATTTATTAAAAATGATCACATTCGGTTCGTCCTTCTTGACATCACAACGGCTCTTGGGATATGTAGTCTTTTGTGCTGCTTTCGGTTTTGAAAAAGGACAAGAAATGATGGAAATATGGAGATAGATACATGGTCCATGCAGCGTTTTAATGCATATTTATGAGTGCAATAAAAATATAAAATTCAAATGACATTATCTCCTGTTTTTCTTGGTTGATTGACTTCAAATCAAAACTGGTGTGGACATCAACTTCCGCACTTTCAAATGAGACCAACCAGCGGCACGTGGGTTACGTATTTACAGCATGACGAAGCTTCAAAGACGATATGCGTAAACGCGTCGCTGCCGACACGTTCGGTGTTAAAGGGTTAATGTGTTCTGCTAAGTCTAACCCGAGAAAGCTGATGCAGAACCTCAGCAATTGTTGCCATGTTGGGAAGGAGCATTATCTTGACTCCAGAGCCATGTAGCTTGACTCGCTCAACTCAAACCCCGCCTAGTTCACGCCAGCCCACCGAGTTTGATGAGCCAATGACAGATAAAATTATTTCATGGAGCCACACGGGACACAAAAGTGAAAGAATGAAATGAATAAAAAATTAAATAAATAAATGTTGAAATAGATAATGAAATAAATAAATACAAATGGAAATAAATGAATAAAAATTGAAATAAACAAATATATATGGGAAAAAAAAATGTTGAAATAAATAAATCAAAATAAAAATAAAAGTTGAAATAAATAAATGAATATCAATTGGAATAAATCAATAAAAAGTGAAAAATATAAATAAAAATTGAAATGAATTCAAATAAATAAATATTGAAATAAATAAATGTTGAAATAAATATTGAAATAAATAAATATTGAAATAGTAGCATTTTAATGACACTTTTATTTTTTTTATTTCATTGTGTAATTGAGCACTAGAAGCAGCAACACGAGTCCAAGCAAGATTAGGCAGGTGAACAAGATATTAACCAATAAAAAACACCACCACACTCTTGGGGTTTTTGAGCTTGTTAAGCTTCTGTTTATAGCGCAATTTTATTGCTTGTTATTTACATTAAATTCGAGCAGTCAATGAATTTTCTGTTTTTTTTCTTTGAACATATAAATAATCATAAATATTATCCATTTTTTCAACGGGACTAAATAATTTTACTTTTTACTTGTAAAGTACATTTTAAAGCAAGTACTTTTAGTTAGTTTAGTCCCCTTTTTCTTAAGATACTTGTACTTATGCATTATTTTTGCACCTGTATACTTTTACTACAGATACAAAAAGTTAGTACTTTATCCACCATTGCATTTGGATGTGATTTCCAAGTGGATGTTGTCACAGAAAATTCAATTATCTGATTTTTCAGTTGTTACAAACAAACAAAATGCTGCTATTGAGTGTTGACTGTTCTGACAATAAAATGTCATTGTGCATGTTGTTGATTACTTTATCCATTTGAGCTGCATTGTTGTGACCGTGAAAATGGTTGAAATCTACAATTAAAAAAACTGTTCTAAACTTCACGTTGCTCAGCAGTGAATCTTCCATAAAAATGTTTTGTAAATAATATGAATGAGTTGTTGTTAAAAATGTTAACTCTAAAAAAGGGTTGAATTAAATACATTGTAAGTGTTCCTGCCTACTAAAAAAAGGGTGAAAACTCTAAAAAGGAAGTTCAAGATCAACAAAAACAAAAATACAGGTAGTCCCCGGGTTACAAAATGCTTGACTTACGTGATTTCGATTTCAACGCAGACACGTAAGAGCGCATGTACACACCAAGAAGAACGTATTTGCGCACACGATGAAGAGAGCAGGCACACACACATGGAAGAGCCACGAAGAGAGAAGGGAAAATGCTGCAAGCCTGCGCGCACATTTGTTGCTTGTGAAGCATCCACAGAGGCAACACCTGTATACAGTATAACACCTTTTGTACTGTTTATTGTGCGTTTCGATTGTGGTCAAATACTTAGGGCGAGTCAATTGCCACGTTTACATGGAGCCAAATATTCCAATTACAATCGGAATATTTGTTCAAACCGAATAAATGTGTTCCATATAAACACCTCATTCGGAATGAACAGGCCCAAACCGAATGGAATTTCATTCCGATTCACAGGGGTGGAATATTCCTTTTCCCAAACCGATTAGAAGTAAAATTATATCATGTAAACAGGGAAGCGGAATGGTGTCTGGTTGCGTTCTTTCTGCACATGCTCCGTACTGACGTGGTGACGTCACTTTTTGACGTAAGTAACGTCACTTGCAACATGGCTTCCAAGCACAGCGCACCTAATTGGAGTCCGGTGGAAAGATTTTATTTAATTCAAACTTTAAAAGAATTGAATATAATTTCTCGCTTAGACGGGCGTAAAACGAGGAACAGTGAACTATTTAAAAAAGTTCACGAGAGGTTACACGGAGCCGGAATAGACCGGAGCGTTGACCAGATTAGAAACCGGTAGAAAACCGGCTACTACAAGGCAAAAGAGCAAAACAGCAGAAGCGGATACGACCCCACAAACACAACAAGTGGGTTAAAGTTAAAACAGCAGCACTCCGACGATCGATCTCCATGTTTTGCAACGTGACGCTTTGTTTTGACTAATCTGCGCATGTCAGACGGCAGTTGTCAAACGTCCTTTCGGAATAAAGGCAGTCACATGTAAACGCTGGATCGGAATAGATGAAGTGACATGTAAACAGCTGATCTGAAATTTCCATTCGGAATGATTTGAATCGGTATGAATAAAAGTCAGCATGTAAACGTGGCTAATGTGATTGTTTTTGATGATGTGCAAACACTGATATATGCTAATCTTTTGTGTGGATTATTATTGCTGTATCAGCAGCTAGTTATAAACACAAATTGGAATTGCTGTTATTAAAGATGAAACGGATTTCATTTTATTTTTATTTTAGTTACATTCTGCAAGTGTTGATGTAATGAGCAGCTGAATAAATTCAGCAAACCACACAGATATCTGACACTGTCATTTCGGAGCTAAGCTCGTTATCTAGCAAGGACTTAGCTCCAACGTCTTGGCGAAGACGATACAGTGACGTACAATACATCTTTTTGGATCGTTATTTTTGAGATTTAAGGTTATTTTGGTGTATTTAAAGGGTTAATTCGGACTTATGTGAAAATTCGGGTTACGTCCCTAGCTTAGGAATGGAACTCGTTCGTAACCCGGGGACTACCTGTATTTATTTTTACAAATACAAGTATGTCTGGTGTTTATGCTTTGGTCACAGTCACGGATGTACACTAAAACTGAGTTGTTTCTGACTCACAGGGTGTTTATTCCGAAAGCCAAAATGTGCAGAGCACATTTTTACACCCCATCAAATAGTATCTCAGTCCTGGGCGGGTACCCCAATCTAATGTGTTCCACAGAGATACAAAGGAAGATTGTCATTATTTTTTTTCAGAGCAATTCAGAGAATAACCATTTCCTGAAGGTGCTTATTACAAATTTCAGATGTGGCGTATACCCACAAAAGTCTCCATAGCCACCACTAGTGTTTGTTTAAAGTTGGATGTGCATGAATTTAGCCAGCTGTTATTTTCAGATGTTATGACACTTTATTAACCTAGAGATAGCCGTACTTTGAATAACCATTACACATACAATCAAAGTATTCCTTCCAGTTCACCGCCACAAAAAACACTTGCGGCCATCGAGATTCATTCACGTCCCCCACATATTATATACAGTACATAGACATTGCTCGATGGGCTTGCTGGAGGGAAGTACGCAGTAGTTTAATGCCAAGTACAGTATATTTAGACCATGCTCTTCACAAGACATTTCTGTTGAGTTCAGTAAAAACAGTGCTCATGATGACCTTTTACCAAACAAAATGCTCTTACCAACAGAAGAGGGTAGTAACGCTTAACATTTACTTGAGTAACTTTTTGAAAAGACTAGTTTTATAACAAAATACTAATTAATTTTACTTGAGTACATTTTTAAAGGAAAAAAACGATACTCTTACTGATGCTACTTGCTACTTTGGGCTACACTGTGTAGATCTTTAACATTTTTCTTCTTTCTTCTACATGTTAGATTACTTTTGCCAGAGATGCCCACAGTGGCATTACCAGTTTCACCTATGAGACGCTGCCAATACCAATTATTATTATTATTGTGTCGTCTCATTATAGCAACTAGACATAACAATACAGTCAAATGACCACATATAAGCTTGCAGTTGGAAGTCCTATGATCACGCCAGAGTGTTCAATCCTGTGGCGTCTTTAAAGTGTGCTGCGTTCGTTGGTATGGCAGCACTAGACTGAATTAATTCTTTAAGTCTCAGGTCATCATTGTAAATTTGAAGTTGTTGAAGTATTTTTTTCAAGAATTGCCTTTATAATATGCGTGCCTTAAAAAAAGTCAAACATCAGCTTACAAAATCAGCTTTGGATATCGGCAATCAGCTGATTTTTTTTTTTTAGATATCGGTATCAGCATTTGTAAAATCCCATGACCTCTAAATGTCATGCCACTTATGCTAATTAGGAGTGCTATTACAGTGGTACCCCTACTTAAGAAATTAATTGGTTCTGGAAGTAGTTTCCTAACTTGAAAATTCCGTAAGTAGAGACGCATTTTCTGTGTAAATGTGTCTCTACTTCTTCTCTACTTCTCTGTGTAAATGCCCTAATCCGTTCCAAGCCCCCCAAATTCAGACATAAATCTTTTATAATGCATAAAAATGCATCAACATATTTAACAAATGCAATTAGATTATTGCACAGTAAAAATACAATCAGAGAAGTTCATAATGTAAAAAAACAAGAACAGAGTAAAGAATAAAAGTTAATACACTTATGTAAAGCTGTCGGAACACGAGGGCGAATGAAGAGGAAGCTGGGATACACACATACACATACAATAGAGGTCCCTCTTAGCCAATTGGATGCCAGGAATGCGAGACAATAACCCAGAGCAGCCACTGGTATATGCATGTTACGTTCAGTAAACTCCAGGAACAGCGAGTACCAGCCATACTAGGAGTGGGAACCTGTTGGTACCTCACGATACGATACGATTTGCGATACAAAGCTCACGATAACGATGATCTGACGATATGGTGATACAACGATTATCAATACATTTGTAGAACATCCTAGAAAAATGAAATGGGACGGTGGCAGCAAATGAACGAATTCATTCGCTGCCATCCCTCCCACTTCAAACGGATTGAACGTCAATGGCTGTCAGTGGCAGCCAATGCCAGGCAATGAGGTAATTTTGGGCCATTTAAGGTCATTTACCTGTTGATCTTCAGTTACTTCCTGTTGATTTTAAGGTATTTTATGGGTCACTTCTTGTTGATTTTGAGTTACAGAACAGGAAGTGACCTGGGGCCTAGGGTGAGGCTTGCTGTCCCTTGCCGGTGGGGTGGACGCCCCCTGGTCGCCGGCGCTTGGTGTGGCGCCTGCTCGGGGTGCGGGGTGGGTGCTCGGTGGGTGGGAGGGGGGTGGGCGGTCGCGGAGGCGCCGTGGGTGGTCTGGGGCGGGGATTGATCGGGGCCCTGACGCTTCTTCCGCCCTGGGGCCGGTGGTTCTGGTGGACGGGGCCACGCCCGCGGGAGCCTGCCTCTTAACTCACGCACTTTTCACTTCGGCACTGTAAATATTTTTCACCCTGGCACTTACATGCTCATACATTTCTCCGGGGAGAGTTGGGACGGGGCTTTACAGTCCCAGCCCGACTCCCCCCTGTTTTTAATGCACCACACACCAAGGTTGTGGGATGGTTGGGACCTGTTGGGGGGCGGGGGGGGGGGGGGGGGGGGGCTCACGGCTGCCTCCTCACCACAGGCCCCGCCATCCCTGCACCTTTTTTAAATGCACCACACACATCATACTCCACAGGAGAGCTCCGGCAAAGGGCGGTGGGACGGGCGGCTGGACAGAAACTCCATGCTGCGGTCCCACTGCCCCAAGCCAAGCTCTCCTATTTTAATGCATACATTGCACTACCCTCCCCTCACATCCCCATCACGGTGCTGGGTGATGGCTGCCAGTCGGGAACCTGGCAGCCACAGTAATAGGGTGGTAGGTGGGTCCCACACTTTTTCTATATGGCGTGGCTCCCGGGGTGTGGCCTCCCCTCTGCCTCGGCTGCCGGCCGCGTGAGTGGGTTGGGGGGTCGGGTCTCCGATCTTGCATCGCCCCGTGGCAGTTCCTGGGCGTTCTCCTGCCTCCGCCTTCCCCTCTCTTCTCTGGCTGGGCATCCGCCCTGCGCTCCGTCGCGGGTCGCTGGCTGGGCGCCGGTGTATCAGCGGGGTGTCGCCTGCACCGGCGGGGGACCCTGCCTTGCCTGGGGCTTGGTGGGCCGCTGGGGGTCCCGTGGCGTGCCGTGCCGGTTGGGGGGCTGTGGCTGTGGCTCGTGGCCCGGGTGGGCGGGCGGGGGTGGGTGTAGGCGTGGGGTTGGTGATGCGTCCCCTCCTGCCATCCCTGAAGGCCGGTTGATGGGCGCGCGGGTGGCCCGGGGGACCACCCTGGGTCCCGGGGGGGGGGGGACGGTGGCTCCTTTGCTGGGCGGCGGGAGGAGGGATGAAAACCCCCAGTCTAAAAGGATTGGTCATCGTGCACCATCAATGCAGCCTTAGAGTTAACTGAGACACTATTATGGTGGAAGATTTTGGTAGCAACTTGTTGGTTCCTTTTTATTTATTTATTTATTTTTTTAGACATTGACACCTTTTTAAAACGACATCTCAATTCTTGGCAGGAGCATATCAATAACCTTTTGGGATAAAAAGTATCACGATATATCACCATTTCGATATTTTGTCACACCCCTAAACCATACTGTATTTTTGCATTTCATATCCTTAAATTTCTTTTGTAACAAGAGGATATATTTTCCAGTTGAAGCGTGTTTTAACCTGAAAATTCTGTATGTAAAGACGTTCTTAAGTAGCCGTAACACTGTATTTGTCTCTCAAAAGTTCCTCCTCTCACATTGGCTGCAATGGGCTGCTTTTTCTGCCAGTCTACATAGGTGTCGGCCAGTCCAATGCAAGTGCTCAATAGTGGTGATTCATGACAATTGCACAGGGTGTAAATAAAAGCTTTTAGCTAACACGTTCATTGCTAACCGGTGTCATTGTGCTGACTGTCACCACTGAGCGGAGCTCCCATGTTGGCTGTCAGGGAAAGTCTGGCCAAGGCAACCAGGGCTCGGCTTGGACGCGGGGGCACAAGGCAGGGACCCGCTGGCAGCCGTGCATAGCTCAGCGTGGCGTGTCACGGCCGCGGGGTCTGAACTTCAGAGTACGAAGGCCGGCTAGCAACTTTCCCAGGCAAAGTGGGAGGGTTGAAAATATATATATATTCGGTAGTGTTGCACCGATACCATTTTTTGGGCCCGATACAGATACCTGGCTGTGCAGTATCGGCCGATACCGATACCATTCCGATACCACTCTGTTAGCAAAAAAAAAAAAAAAAAAAATATATATATATATATATATATATATATATATATATGTATATATATATATATATATATATATATATATATATATATATATATATATATATATATATATATGTGTGTGTGTATATATATATATATATATATATATGTATATATATATATATATATATATATATATATATATATATATATATATATATATATATATATATATATATATATATATATATATATATGTGTGTGTGTGTGTACGTATAAGGGATGCAATGACATAGTTAAGTCATGGTTCGGTGCGATTTTCGATACAATTCAATACATTTAATGCTCTGAAACAGAAAATACAAATGTTATTATTATTATTATTATTGTTTGCTAACAAGCAAAAATAAAATCATATAAACAAGCATTTTAGTGCATATAATTATGTGCTTACTCCTTACTGATCTGAAGAAATTTTGATTATAAGTGCTGAGAACAACCTTTACTCTTTGTAAAGTGGGGCACACTGTTGATTGCTGTAGCTCTCTTAGCAGCTATATTTTCCATATAAGCAAAACATCCTATTTGTGGTGAGTGTCCATCTGTAACATGTACTGAATTAACAGCATTTGCAGCATTATCTATAGTAACTGGTATGGATTGATTTGGCCTGTTTAACTTCCATTCAGTCATGGCGGTTTCTAATTCATCAATGTAGTATATGGACTATGCGTCGCTCTGGGCTCACGCAGCTAATGGCATGGGATCTAATGTAGCACATCTAGGTTGCTATTTAATGATATCTAGTGTGTGCGCGCGAGAGTTGGCATGGGATCTAACATAGGACATCTAGTTTGCTATTTAATGATATCTAGTGTGCGCGCTGCGCAGCTTGAGTGTTGTCTGGCCACAGAAGTCACTTCTGCTCATTACTGCACAACACATATAACAATCGACTTTCATAAAAAGGACGAGTTTGAAGTACGGCGCTCTTAATTTGCCACACATTGTTCATCATGAAACCATGAGTTTGCTTAGACTCTCACGGTTTTAACCTTTCTGGTCCCATCGGCGCTATATTAGCAGCTTACGCATGCTAATCGTTTGTGAATGTCATGTTAGAAGAGCAGCGTAACATCACGGAAATGCGTTGTAGTTACATCCTTAAAATTGAAGACGAAGGAGTTAATTTCGTTGGGTAATTTCGAGAAAAAGACATACAGATGTCATGCAACGGGATTTGGGAAGTTAGCTCACGTGGGAAGGACAGTACATTTGCGTTAAAGTGATGCCAGGAGATGGTATCGGCGCCCTAAATGTTGGTACTCATCGATACCGATACCACCAATTCGGGCCGGATCGGTGCCCCCTGCCGATACTGGTATCGGTATCAGTGCAACTTTAATATTCGGTACCAGAATGCATGGGGAGGGAAACGTGACACCTCTCCAGCCTGCTGTTAATATTCTTTTGCACTTCATTCTACTACCGATTAGTGCAATGATTAATAAATTTATATTTTGCAAGACTACCGTATGTTGTAAAAGTAATCACTTTCATTCAGAATGCTATTTTTATGGGTTGAAAAGTAATGTATTGAATTTGCAATTAAAATATTTGTCATAATTGTTCAGCACTACTAAGAATAATAAGGTAGGTCAATTGATAGATTAATAGATCGATCAACTGTTATGCGTATACATTAACAAGTTTCTATTTCCTTATTAATATGTTTCTTTTGTTTTTGTACAAATGGATTAATATGAGCACTACTATGTATTGATGCATTCTGCAAAGACCTTATCATTACATACGCACACACGCATACAAGCACATACAAAAGCATGCACATGCACATCAAATGGATGGCGACAGGGGGGGAAAAAAATCCTCTTCACTGAGAAATCCCACTTAGTGTTGGTCCCAAACACCCTCTCATTAGCTTTTCATCAATGGCTGAGTAGTTTTAAATTATGTGTGGGAACGAGCCGCCTCAACAACCCGGACGAGCTACTGTCACTTCTGGTGGTTCAGACATCTTGCTCACATATGTGTTATCTGAAAGACATGCATCCATTTATCAGCATGAAACATTTGGACAGAGGGTAGGGTAGCCAAAAATTTGACTGAAGTAAGAGTAGTGTGAATTCAAAATAATATTACTTAAGTAAAAGTAGTCATCCAAAACAGAAAAATATATATGCTCAAGTACAAGTAAATAAGTATGTCATGGTTTGAGTTAGGTACTGTCTAGTTTGCGCCCTAGTGTGTCTTGTCCTTGTGATTGCCCATTGTTTTCACTTATTGTGACCTGCTCCTTGTGTATCCACCAATCTGCTTCCTCTCGTGTCACCCACCTATGCCTCATATCTCATTAGCCCCTGTCTGTGTTTTCCAGCTACCCGTTTTTGTCGAGTCCTAGATGCGACATCGTCTATGTCAAGTCAATGTCAGCATCTGAGCCCTGTGTGTTTCTGTGACCTCGTCCTCCCCTTGTTTCAAGTAAGTTGTTTTGATACCAGTCTTTGTCTGCCTTAAGGTTTTTGGATCCCCTAGTCGTTTGTTTGTATTTTGTTTCTGGTTAGATTCAATTAAAACATTTTCGCACCACAGCTGCCTGCCTCCCATTTCGCTGTATTTGGGTTCTCCATTCAGTTCCTACCACAAAATTAAAATGATCATATCTCCGGTTTTCTGACGTCTATCGGTGCCAAATAAAAACCGGAGATAGGTTGTATTCTGCACTTCGAGTGATGTGAAATAGCTTATTTTTATGTGGTGTCTTTAAGCACCATGATTGAACAGCCTGGCCTGATCGTAGGACTGCAAGCTTCTGTGACTGCAATCGTGACCCGGATTTGTATAAGCGGGAGACGACGACGACAATTCAATTGCGGAATTATACCAAGCCAATTCAACTGTCTGTATCGGAAGCAGTTGGTAGTCATTCAAACTTCATTCATTCATTTTCTGTTCATCTTTTCCTCATGATGGTCACATGGGGTGCTGAAGCCTATCCCAGCTAACTATGAGCAATAGGCAGGGTGCACCCTGGTTGCCAGCCAGGGCACATAGAGACAAACAACCATTCACGCACACTCATACCTACGGACAATTTGAAGTGGTCAATATGCTTACCATGCATGTTTTTGGGAGATGGGAGGAAAATGGAGTATCTGAGGAAAACCAACGCAGGCACAGGGAGTATGTGCAAATTTCACACAGGAAGACCGAAGCCCAGGATAATTATTTAGTGCTGTCAACCGGTAAATTGATAACTTGATGCTTTGCTCATCAATAAATAAGTATATTTCTTTTCATTTTTTTAATCATTTTAGCAAGTTAAACATACTCAGTCACCATTTCTGATGGCCCTAACTAGAAGTCGATCGATATGGGACTTTCAAATGCTGATGCCGATACCAGTATCCAAATAAAAAGTTCAGCCAATTGCCGATATCCAAAACTGATCTTGTGAGACGATATTTGAGGCTGATGTACTTTGTTTTTATATTTTTTTTATTCAAGCGCGCAGATTATGAAAGGCAATTTATTTTATTTTTTAATATTTAATAGCATTTTTATGTGAATTTGAATCATATTTTGAGACGATTCGACTATATAAAGAATTTGGCAAAGCGCAGATGACAAGAAATTAGTTTTTTTTCTACACTTTTTGCACTTTAACCCTGCCTGTCATTATAGCACTCTAGCGTCCCCAGCTGGAGGATGACGTCGGCAAGGTCACGATTTTCATCTGATTTAGAATTCAGCCTATTAAGGGGGAAGATTAAGAATGACAAAAATACGACACAGAGCAGCAAAATGTCATCATTGTTTCAATCTCTGTACTCCAATATTTTTACAGGATATACTTTTTATCTAAGTATTTTTCCCAAATTTCCAAATAAAGTGTATGGTCATGAAAAATATCAGTCTTGTGCTAAATGGAATATGAAATATTAAAAATGCATTTATTCAGTACGACAGGGCAAAATTACTGCATAATGGCCAAAACTGCCGACTTCTTCCTCTCCCGAATGGTATTTTATGCCACCAGCGATAGTGCGGCTTTTGTCATTTCCCTGCCCCGGCTTAGGAAAAGGAGGGTGCGGCCACGGCGGGCTGGCAGTGCTTGTCACCGGGAATGAACGCCGAAAATAGCCCATTCTCAGTGGACAAACCGGCCGACGTCGGAGTGGAAGGCTGCTCGTGGCCAAGTCTAGGAAAGCGCATTCTCAGCGGGCACGCAAATAGGACCGAGAAGGCTGGATCGGCCAGCCAAACCAGCCAACGTCGGAGCGGGGGTTGCTCGTGGCCAAGCCGAGGAAAGCACATTCTCGGCCGGTACGCGAATAGGACGGAGGGGGCGGAAGTGACCATGGTGTGTGACAAACCGCCAGTGGTCAGCCGAGTGGCCTTCTCAGTGGACAAGGAGCATTGCCATTCACAAAATGCAAGCCACCTCCTTATTAAAATGTGTGCCATGATCCCAGTATTCCACATAATATAAAACACGTAGCTTACTCCCTAGTTGTCAGACTTGTTTTGGCCATTATCCGCCATAAACGGGAACTTTTTAAAACCCAAAAAGGCTCACACGCCTCTCCTTGGTGCATCAACAAAAGCCCGTAGCACATTGGGCTTGCGTGATGCGAAAAAAAAAAGAAGTAATCCGCAAAATCAGCTGAGTCCACAGTCGTTCTGTATACTGTATTATTGGCTGTTACTGAAGATAATTAGCCCGCTATCGTCACATTCGCATTCTTCGTCAATCCAGGAAGTCACTCATTTTCATGGCGCGGGATTCAAAAAATTTAATAAATATATCGATCACTTTCACACACATCCAAGCGGTCCATTTCATTCAGGAGAATATAAAATACCGCTTGAAATATGAAATAAACATGCTTTTTGCTGTCATAAGCCTTTTAAAGGATTAATTCGGTCCAGTGCTACCAAACTAACAAATGCAGCTCTTCTTTTTATGATTATACACACTTAGAAAGAACAGTACATTATTTCCAAATAATTAAACCCACCAGGACGTCACGATGAGATGTAAACAAGTGAGAGTTTAAGAGGATGCTCGCCATGATAAAGCTAATGCTAATGCGAATGCTTCGCAAATGCTACGAGTTACATTTAGAGTGCAAGGATTTCTCAGTAAACACTTTAAAAGGCTAAAACAAACATTGCATATTTTCTCATGCAGGTTTACACAAAATATTTACAAAATAAGCAAGCCTGAAGCGTCCTTTAGCAGCCAGCCTTCAAGCTGCTCCAGGGTCCTTCCGGGGTCCTACTGTCGGTCAGCGGCAGCCACAGTTGCCCCAACAGATGCCTGATCAAAATCCTTATTCATCTGTTTATTTATTTTGTTAATCGGCTTATGGCCGATGTTGGAAAAAATCCATATATCAGCCTCGACCTCTCGTCCTAACTACAAACAAACTCAAAAAAATTAGATGTGTAATCGTGGATAAAAACGTTTAAAAAAGTATTTCAAGGAAGTAGGAGTCCTTAATACGGGCAGACATTTTATCTGTGCCTACTAATTTAGCCAATTAAATGTGAGTATCCCAGATTCTCCACCCTCCCTTGTGGAATCACTAATGTGACACATTGTCTCATGCACCTTTGTTCAAGTCTACTAGTTTATGTTACTGTTGTCTCAATCATTACAGCAATGGCTACGCTCATAAACGGTGTAATTTATGCCATTTTTAATATTGAGTCCTTCATCAGACCGCTAGGAAAATTGTGATTTACATATCTAACTACTTTGAGCCTGCTGTCTGTCTCTTTAAAAATGATGCCATTATTTTGTAGGCATATTCACAACAACAACATCATGTTTGTATTCCTAACATGATTATCAAAGCCCGATCTCTCTGGAAAGAATACAAGCAAGCGCCAGACTTGTGGGTGAAATTAAGCATATTTAGGCTAGAGGAAAAAAATCAAACAAAAGCAAGGCAGGAGTGCAGTGTCTCATCCATACAGAGAATTGCACCCACAAGACTGCCTGAAACCATGACTGTCAACTCTGCTTAACACATCAATCAGTAGAATGACATCCATTGGGCCGAAGAAAAACTCAATTACTCAAAATCGGTTATTTCTTTTTATTTTTTTCGCGACCGTTTCAAAGGCCTGAGCATAGCAAATTCTCAGATGACTCATAGTAAGCCCAATTAAAATCTAAAACTGATTTGGCTTAAACTAGTGTGTGCGTAACTATTTGTTTTTTTTCTGTGTGAGAGAGAAAAAGGGAGACACACATACAAAGAGGGAGATAGACAGCCAGTGCACACACTAAAAAGAAAACAGAAAATAGGTCAGGCAACAAACAATTTCAGTTTCACTGCCTTATTAACAACCATTTCCAAAACAAACTTGTAAAATGGCTGTTTACCTGTGCAAGTCATACATTTAATTTGGTAACACTTTATTTGAACCTTCCACAGGCATGAAAATGGGTCAGGGGTTAAAAAGGTGAGAAGGGTGTGGAGGAAATATGTTCCGGTACATTGTACAACGAGGTACAACTAGGTACAACACTTAAATTATTTATTAAAGTACAAATATACACATAAATAACAAACAATAAATCACAAATAAACAATGAGGTCAAATGCTGATAGCATTAACTAGTGCAAAAGAATGGAATGTAAACAGATTTAGGACCCTGACTTCGCCTTTCCAACATAATTCAAAACAATTCTTAAAAAATATCTAGCATTAATATTATATTATACTACTATATATAATGGTAGTATAATAATTATTCATTGCCAATCAGATTTTTCATGAAGGGTGTCATTTTAAAGCTATTCTTAGTGTAGAATCTGAATTCTGAAGTATATGGGATAAACTCCAGAAATCGTTATTTATATTACAAACATGACGTGCTTTTCTTTTGAAACGTTCCCTGGAAGTACGCCCGCTAAACCGCTAACCGGAAGCTTTACACTCCGCAAGGAAAGCTCTTTTTGTCATTGCATGTGGTGTCAGTAATCAATTTCATTTTTTTCGTTTGCAAATTTTCATTCTTTTAACTGCAAGTTTGCGTATTGGAGAAGACTGCTAATGTTTTATAGCAGGCTAAAGTAGGTTGTCTTTTTTCCCCAGTAGTATCAATGTAGCTATGCCAACGCTTATAATGTTTAATATAGATGTGTTTCCTTATTTTGTATGTCTGAACTTTATTTCTACGGTGTGTTGATGACCAATAAACATCTGTGAAAGGAACTGTTGTCTCATATGCTATCAGCACGCACCCACAAATGTATGCACGCGCGCACCCGGCGACAAAATGCAGCCATGAAAATTACCACCCTCATTTTTATTTAACGTGCGATAAATGGACTCATTGAATATCGGGACAGGCTTAGCAACTTCAATGAAACATGTATTTTGTTAGTTAGACGGACTTACAATCTGTTTCCTGTCGCCTTCCAAAATTACAACTGGACAGGACAGGACACAACAGTGTACCCTCCTTTGTTTTGTAAAATAAGTCAATGTTTTGGCCACTCTGGTGGGCTTTTTGGTCATTGTGCAGATTCCCCTCTTGCAGACCAAGCAAAAAATCCCCCCTTAAAAATTTTCTCCTCGGATCTACACAATTCACGTAGGTCACCCTTTTTGACTTCAAAATGGCAAATTTCGCCGAAAGGTGAGAGATTTTCATGCCTGGATCTAGCATTGCAATTTTTGGGGGGTTATGATGTATTGCGATATATTGCGATACTATTTTGCAATATTAAAACTAGAAGAATTTTCACCAGATAACTTGCATAGCTCTGTTTGGCATAGGCCATGGCTCCACATTTACTTTTTACAATGGTTGCACTGGTGTACATAACTTTTTTCATAAGGTGCACCAGCACAAAATGTAGACAGATTTTTCATTGCTTCACCTTTAACGCCACACTTTTAATTACGCGCCATAACATTCATATAATTCCTGCATTCCTTCATCTTCTGAACTGCATATCTTCACGAGGGTCGTGGGGGTGCTGGAGCTTATTCCAGCGAACTCCAGCCAGAAGGCGGGTACACCCTGAACAGGTTTACAGTAAGCCTGTCACAATATGCAATAGTCAATTAATTGCACGGTAAATAAAAGAGGCCTGTAATTTTACCGGCTGCGATATGTTGACGCTTGGTGTGTTTGCATGTGCTGCGTGTACTCAGCATACGTGCGCGTTGATTGCAAATTAGACTCCAGTTCCTTTAACACTGGAAGTCCCGTTTTTTTTTGTTTTTTTTTTGCTATAAGGAAATACAAGAGAAGTGTCAAATGACCCCAATACCAAACTGACTACTTGGCTTTGTCAAACAATAGACCACTCAAACAAGCAATCAAGCAGCCGAGGTGTGAAGGGAGGTTTCACTCTGGATAGCTGCAATTAGCATCTTGAATATCTGCACATCCAGACTTGTTAACTCCTGGGTAAGAGTAAAAATGATGAGAGGGCCATGTGGCATGAAACTACGACTCACATCCAGAACTGTAGCTCAACCAGACCGTCTACATTTTAGAAAATTGAGTGTTGGAACATCTGGGACAAATCCAATCAAGCACCTTTACTTTGTCTTGACAAGATTTGTTTTCTTATCTTGGCAAGAGAGAATATGCCATGTTGCTTTACCCTTTAAAGGTCTGTGCTGATTGATCATCAGATGTTAAATTTTAATCCTAGCGTTAGCATAGTATTGGCGTTTGTTTTAGCATTAGCTTCAGAATGGAGAGTGTCCTCTTATAACACTGGCCAGTTAAAGCAGAACTACTTGGCTTTTCTGGTCAGTAAGTCGAGAGGATGTTTAACGCTCAGAAATAGACTTCGTAATGATATTGACGGGACACATTCCCCAGACACGGTGCCACGCCTTCAAGTAGGAGGCCGTCCCACACTCCGCTTCAGTCGGTCGAAGTCGGTTGCAGTTATTCTCAAACACATGTGGCGATCCAACGCCGGATTTAGGTTGAAAAAGTGCGAAAGCTGTACAACATACAAACAAGAAGGATTGTCTCAGGAGTGATTTGTTTGAGGATTCAAGGTAATTATTATATTTTTCGTACCATGCATGAGTTTTGAAACGTGGAAAAAATTAATTGGAGAAATTAACCGCTACAGCATTGGCATCATAATTCGCAATAATTACGTAAAATAAATGCTAACAGTCCGCTTTTTTGCTTTTAACCAAGAATCAAGACTGTTTAACGTTCATATTTATCAATAATTCAGGGATTCAAGCATTTATTCAAGTCAATTAATTTTTTTATTTTTTTGTCAAATTTATCACGTTAACGGGCGGTAATCAATATTTTAAATTAATGACGTTGAAATATTTGATGCATTAAACGCATGCGCGGAATGACCCGCTCATGCATTTCCTCAAAAAGATTACAATGATGCCGTTTTGCACATTGAGAGCTAGGAGGCAGAGAAAGGCGAGTGGACACATGCGTTCATTGAACCGCGCCGTGTATTGGCATAAGCTTCGCCAACTCCTTCACAACAAACGTAAGTATCATTTAGTGAAAGCACAACAAAAATAATATTCCTATCTCTCAAGAAAAATAATGTTCATTCCCAATCAAAATAGCTATGCAAAATACACATAAAACTTACTCAGACTTTGGTCAAACTCTATTCAAACATTTTGTTTAGCTCAACAAATACACTTGATGGCAATATTTAGTCACAATATACAAACTATCAGAGGTCTCGTACTTTGTGAAGCCAGCAGTCAAATGACCGTGAACTTGGCGTACAATGGAAACAGGGAACTACGGCGTCAGTCGAGGGACAAAAAAAACTAATTGGCTTGAATTCTAAGTAATTTAAAACTTGCCATTGACACCTTGTGCTGTATTTCAATCACTAACGTACGTAGTTAAAGACACTGTGGAAGAACAGCAGGGATTTTTGTGATTGAAAATTTAACACATTTTATTAAAACGAAAACATTAAGAGGGGTTTTAATATAAAATTACTATAACTTGTACTAACATCTATCTTTTAAGGACAACAAGTCTTTCTATCTGTGGATCCCTTTAACAGAAAGAATGTTAATAATGCCATCTTGTGGATTTATTGTTATAATAAACAAATACAGTACTTATGGACAGTATTTTGAATGTATATATCCGTCTTGTGTCTTATCATTCCATTCCAACAATAATTTACAGAAAAATACGGCATATTTTAGAGATGGTTTGAATTGCAATTAATTATGATGAATTAATTTTTAAGCTGTGATTAACACGATTAAAAATTTCAGTCGTTTGACAGCCCTAATTTATTCATAAGACTTTTCAACGTAAAAAGCTCTTTGCAGTCATAGAGAGGCGCAACAGCGGCTTAAAAACTAGCAGCACATTCGACTTATTTACGTAACATAAATGCTAACTGCCCTTTTTTTTTTTTTTTTTTTTGCTTTTAACCAAGAATCTACCTCGTTTTACGTCCATATCTATAAATAATTCAGGGATTTTGGCATTTATTCACATGAACTTTCACTTCGTGGTGATAAGGCGGCACTACTGTGGCTTAAAGACGAGCAGCACATTCGACATATTTATGTAAAATAAATGTTAACTGCCCGTTTTTTTGCTTTGAACTAAGAATCGAGACTGTTTTATGTTCATATCTTTAAAGAATTCAGGTATTTAAGCATTTATTCACAAGAATTTTCAACGTAAAAAGCTCCTTGTCTGTGTTTCCACTCGTTCAGCTTTGACGGAGATAGGCCCCCTACTAATCGGCCCCGCGCCCCGTGTCCCGTCAATATATTATGAAGTCTATACCTCAGAATTTTTTTTTACATACAGTTCATGGCTTCTAGGTAGGTTTAACTGAAAGTAATTACTGCTTTTACTCCTGAGTGTGTATTGTCATCACCAAGTTGGTGTTGTCCTTGTAGACGGTACAATATGTGCTCGTCTGTCTATTTCCATTTGAAATTGTTGGAAACTTTTATTTATTTTTGGACAAAAACTTTGAATTTTGAGTAACTGTCGACCAAAACCAGACAAAATTTGTATATGATTTTGTCGACTAAAATCAGACGAAGACAAAAACATTTTGAAATGAAAAAGTAAAAAAAAAAGTATTTCCATAAGACTAAGACTGAGACAAAAATGAAAAGGATGCCAAAAACAACACTGCTCAATGCTTATCGGCGTAACAGCGTGATTCCTCTACAATGTGTCTCCCTCCCACTGTCAGTTTTTTTTTTTTTTTGGGTCATATTATCAAAATATAGATGAAGTTGTATTAAGTAAAACATATCATTGTGTACAGGAGGTTGTCATTTGGGCAGTTTTTTTAATAGAACTTGGTAGATTTTACAATGTGATTAGGCTGGAAGCTGTTTCTCCGATCTGGCAACCCCGCCCATGTCATAGTTTCTCAGTTACTAGAAGAAATCATTAGAATTCAGTGTAACAAGAACAAGGGAGCACTGTTTGCAAAGTGAGCAGAGAATATCCTTGGGCGTAAAAACGCGTAAAACCACTCAACAATATGTAGAAATAACACTGTTTTTGGTCTTTCAGCAAATTGGCTGTTGCAGGTGAGAAAAAGATCAACTTCAGTTTCTGAGAGAGTCACTTGAAGCTCGTCTGCATCGAACACAGTCACTGATAATTGTGGGAAGTCAGTGAAGGATCAAGTCCCTTGCCACTCCGCCAGGAGTATTTAATCCCCTGGCATGAAGGACGTAAAACTGAGAGGGTGGGAAGAAAATGAAAGCTTCCAAATGAACAAAAACCATGCATGAGGGCATTATATAATCATTTGTATTTAACTGTGTATTGCCAAATTTGTTGAAAATTAAATTTCAATTGATGGCATCAGAGAAGTAATGGCCGATTCATTGAATGTGAATTATACCGTGAGTAAAATAAGCCAAAACAATATATGGTAAATGGTGGCACGGGGTGAAACTCCCACAGACATAGAGTGTAATATACACAAATATTCAATAATCAGTAGACAGCCAGTGCCAGTGTTTATTTCCTTTGTGTATATGTAATCTGCCTCAAGGTAATGGATGAGCAATTAAGGGAGCAGCTCAGTCAGTCATTCTGTTCAACTCCCCCTAATGTGTGAGTGTTTGAGTGTGTTTTTGTAAGAGCTGTAATAAACACTGCGGAAGCAGCTAAAAATATACCCCAGTTACCTTCAGCAGCTAATTGCAGTACCCCAAGTAGCAAATGGTAGTGCCAGTTACCCATATACAGTTCTGTATGATTCAAATAATCTTCAGAAGTCAATTTATTCAGTGTTTTTCAGCCGTTAAACCAAGGGACAATTTTTTCACTTAAAAAAATATGATACTTAATTCCTAAGTGTAAATCGGAATTAACCCTTTAAGAACCCCTGAATACCCCCTAAATCTCAAAATAACTATGCATTACACACTGCTGGCCAAAAGTATTGGTACCCCAGCAATTCGGTCAGATAATGCGCAATTTCTTAGAGAAAATGATTGCAGTTATAAATGTTTTGGTAGTAATATCTTTATTTATTTTCCTTGCAATGAAGAAATACAAACGAGAATGGAAAGAAAAATTAAATCACTATCATTTAACACAAAACTCCAAAAATGGGCCAGACAAAACTATTGGCACCTTTTGAAAAATCAAGTGATGCTTCTCTAATTTGTGTAATTAACAGCACCTGTTACTTACCTGTGGCGCATAACAGGTGGTGGCAATAACTAAATCACATGTGTAGCCAGTTAAAATGGATTAAAGTTGACTCAACCTCTGTTCTCTGTCCTTGTGTGTACCGCGTTGAGCTCGGATAAAAGAAAGAAGACCAAAGAACTGTCTAAAGGACTTGAGAAGCAAAACTGTGAGGAAGCATGGGCAATCTCAAGGCTACAAGTCCATCTCCAAAAACTGAATGTTCCTCTAGCTACCGTGCGCAGTGTCATCAATAGGTGTAAAGCCCATGGCACTGTGGCTAACCTCCCTAGATATGGACGGAAAAGAAAAATTGACGAGAGATTTCAATGAAAGATTATGCGGATGGTGGATAAAGAACCTCGACTAACATCCAAACAAGTTCCAGGCATCCTGTAGTCCGAGGGTACAACAGTGTCAACCAGTACTATCCGTCGGGCAAATAAAAAGGGACTCTATGGTAGGATACCCAGAAAGACCCCACTTCTGACACAGAGACATAAAAAAGCCGGACTGGAGCTGGCCAAAATTTACCTGAGAAAGCCAAAAACGTTTTGGAAGAATGTTCTTTGGTCAGATGAGAAAAAATTAGAGCTTTTGAGGAAAAGGCATCAACATAGAGTTTACAGGGGGAAAAAACAAGGCCTTAAAAGAAAAGAACACGTCCCCCACAGCTAAACATGGCGGAGGTTCCTTGGGTTGCTCTGCTACCTCTGGCACTGGACTGCTTGACCGTGTGCATGGCATTATGAAGTCTGAAGACTACCAACAAATTTTGCAGCATAATGTAGGGCCCAGTGTGAGAAAGCTGAGTCTCCCTCAGAGGTCATGGGTCTTCCAGCAGGAAAATGACCCTAAAGATACTTCATAAAGCACTAGAAAATGGTTTGAGAGAAAGCACTGGAGACTTCTAAAGTGGCCAGCAATCAGTCCAGACCTGAAACCCATAGAACACCTATGGAGAGATATGAAAATGGCAGTTTGGAGAAGGCACTCTTCAAAGACCTGGAGCAGACCAAAAGAAGAATGGTCTAAAATTCCAGGAGAGCATTGTAAGAAACTCATTGATGGATACCGGAAGTGGTTGTTAGCAGTTATTTTGTCTAAAGGTTGTGCTACCAGGTATTTTGGAGTTTTGTGTAAAATGATAATGATTGTTGTTGGGTTTTTTTTTCATTCTCTTTTGTGTTTTTTTCATTGCAAGCAAAATAAATGAACATATTACTTCCAAATCATTTGTAATTGCAATCATTTTCTGGAAGAAATTGAGCATTATCTGACAGAATTTTGGCGGTGCCAATACTTTTGGCCAGCAATGTACGTCATATTGATAAAATAAAGTAAAAAATAAGATAGCATGAGGTACGTTGTGTTAAATACCATTATAGAGAATGACCATTTGAGCTTTACTCACGAGTGAGTTATCTTGCTGAGAGAAAAGGGCGCTGTAGAAAGAGTAGGGAAGTGCGATAGGGGGGATATTATGGCCGCTCAGGCCATTAGTGTCGCCACCCTCAACGCGATCCCGCCGTCCGAACTATGAAAAGGAAAAAAAAACTGGATCGGGACTCACAAAAGGAGTCGGCGCCGGGGGATCTCCCTGCCGAAAGGAACTGCAGGATGGCGGCGATGCTGCTGGGAGGACTAGTTGTTGTTTACGCAACAAAAAAAAACAAAAAACAAATGACTCGAGACAAAATGATGGACGAGCCGGCATCGTAAAGTCGAAATCACGTAAGTCGGTACGTCGTAACCCGGGGATTACCTGTACCCTGAAAATCTTAAACTAGCATGACTAATAGGAAATGTCTTTACAGTCTCTGCCTCCCCTCCAGGTTTTAGCTTCGTTTTATTGTAGATCTTAATTTGTTTGTGTTTTATTAAATCTTGCCCTAATTACGACGTGTTGCTCTCCCTTTTCTCTCGTTCATCTTAAAGACACAAACACTGCTGTTAATGAAAGAGGAATTATTACATCTCTATCTGTAATGAGAAGGTACAAGCATTAGCAAACAGTTCGTCTTTCACTTCTCATTTTGCTTTCATTTTCCCATCATGATATCCTCAACCGTATATACTTGTCTTCACTGACATGTCAGGTACGTATGTTTTTTTTACCCCATTTGATTGTTTTAGATTGGCACTTTTCCAACCAACACCAAGAGGTCAGTATTTTCGTTTAGAGACGCGAGCTGGAGGTTATTGAAATCATAAGAGTGTTGAATTGAAGGAGGGTCATATTTCCATCTGGAATTGTGAACTGAGTGACTGTGCTTAAGTTCTTTTACAGCAGGAGACTTCATCTGAGCACCCCTAACACTTAGGGAATGACATAAATACGATTAAAAAATGTTTGAATAATCCTTCCCAGTTGATATAAATTTATGTAGACTCAACTACAGATTTTGCTTTGCAAGAATGTTCTCATTGGTGGGTATTTTATGCACTATAAAGCGCACCTTTAATGAATGACCTATTTTAAAACTTTTTTCATATAAAAGTCGAATAGCATTATTAGACGCATAGAATAGACGCTGAGTAGGCTGGGGTTATATTATGCATCCATTAGATAAAGCTGCGCTCCGAGTTGCTGTGATGCCTGTTGCGGCTCAACATTGATTCATACATAAGGCGCACCGGATTATAAGGCAAACTGTTGGCTTTTGAGAAAATTTAGGACTTTTAGGTGAGCCTTTTAGAGTGGAAAATACGTTACATCAAAATGGTGATATATCGCAATGCTATGTTTCTCAAAAGGTTATCGATATGCTCCCGCCAAGAATGAATATACACGGAAAACACAGACAAGACTGAAAAAGCAGTTTCTGTAGGAAACATCCCCTTCTGCATGTTCACGTAGACAATGAAAAATATACGAGAGCAAAGCGCTTTTATTTATTGATTGATATTCAGTTTGAATTGAATTTATATATTTAGTATTGTATTCATTTTCTTATTTTTTATTCTTATTTCTTATTTTTGTATTTTTAGTCATTTTTATTTTGACTTTCACTTCATTTATTAATTTATTTTTTTAATTTTGGCAGCTCTGGTCCTCTATATAGTACATGTTAAATTGTTTTAAACTATTACTTTGAATTCATTGCTAAGGGAAGAGGGAAATCTGCTTTAAGAAGTATTAAATCAAAACCATGTTTATGTTCAGAGTAAGTAGCCAGACCCCATTATTTCCCTGCTGCGCCTATTCTGTCTCGCTTTACAGCAAAGCAAGGCAGGTAAGTGATTTTGCAGAGACACATTCTGTTGTCTACGCCTTCCTCGCCCAAAGCAATTGTTCTCTAAACCTCTGTCCACTGTGTATTCCATGTTTCTGCTTCCCAGAATTTTTTGGGGAGGGTAAACACTGGTGCTCTCATGTTTCACAGAGAAACAGGGTGTGACACCGCTCCATTCAGTGCTTCCGTTTGTCCTTGTAGCTGTGCTATTTGATTAACAATCGGGGTTTGTGCGTATGTGTGGAGGGGGGGCGCGCGCGCGCGTGCGTGTGTGTGTGTGCATGGGTCAGGTTCAGCTTGCACGCATGTGTGTCAGTCTCACAGTCATAAATTGCACTACCAAGGACAGAGGACAAATGTCCTATTACTATTAAATATAGTATTTTGGGGAGACCCTCAAAGACGTAATGTCACATGTACTTCCCTGACTCTGAATCTACCCTCTGAGTGCATGACACATCCCATTTGTCAATGATTTGCTCAAACAATAGTTTTTATAAAACGTTTTGAGGTTAGACATTATGACTTTTTTTTTTCAGTATGAGAGAATCCCAGATAATTGCCATTTACAGAATCCCGAAATCCACCCAACTAAATAATTAGATTTGGGAAGTCATGCTCATGTTCGATGTCTGCTTACATTATGAACATTGAGTCAGCTGCTCCTGCTGCTGCTGCTGCTGCTTAGCGGTTTCGTTCTAACCACTAAACCCTAAATGGCTTGATGTCTGGTTACATTAAATAATCATTTGGAGTAAAACACACAAATGGATGTTTATTATAAATGTCTCTTAGGCTTCAGTGTACTGTGAGCCATTAATTTACTAGTTAGATTATATAATAATAGAAGGAAAACATTTCTGTCCAATGGGGTTATAGGATGGATCTGTGTTTTTATGCTGCTATTACCCTCAAACAGGTCAAGAAGTGGACTTTTTACAGGCGACTAATAGGACTTTGAGGCTCACAATTCTAGCAGGTGTTCAAATACTTATTTGCAGCAGTATAATACGTATGATTTTTTTTTTGATTTTTTTTTTTTATAATACACTGAATTTCAAGATTTTTTTTAGACTATGACTCTCACAGTGGATATGCACATACAATGAAAGTTTCAGATCCCCCCATGATTTCAAAGTGGGTGAACTTGAAAAATCGCAAACTGTTCAAATACGTACTTTCCTCACTGTATATCACTGTAACTGTTTTGCAATTAATCAGTGTTTCTCAACTGGTAGATTTTGACCTAAAAGTGATTTATGTTGCCTAGGTGGGTTACCTAGCTTACCTCTGTCATTCCTTCTTTGTGATTTATCCTCACTGCAATGCAATACAGATTTCTTTGCAGTGATCATTTAGCCACTCAATTAATTAGCTTCATATTCGTGATAAATGTAGCCCTGACCCAATCTGTTTGATCTTATTAAAGAACCGTCCCCAGCAAAAAGTGTACATGCAGGTTACGCCATTAGAGTACTAGTATATCGTCCCGACCAATGATGAGACCAAACCTAAGCCCTTGATTACGACTTCACAACACATCAGAATGATTTTTATACTTGGGATCTCAGACTCAGAATTCCTGATATACAGTGCTGTCCAAAAGTATTGGCACCCCTGCAATGCTCTCAGATAATGGGCAATTTCTCACAGAAAATGATTGCAACTACAAAGGCTTTAGTAGTAATACCTTCATTTATTTTTCTTTCATTTTCTTTTTCTTGCAATAAAAAGACACAAAAGAGAATGGGAAAAAATATTAATTACTTATCATTTTTCACAAAACTCCAAAAATGGGTCGGACAAAAGTATTGGCACCGTTTGATAAATCATGTGATGCTTCTCTAATTTGTGTAATTAACTCCACCTGTGGCACATGACAGGTGGTCGCAATAACTAAATCCCTCGTGCAGCCAGTTAAAATGGATTAAAGTTGACTCAACCTCTGTCCTGTTTCTTGTGTGCACCACATTGAGCATGGAGAAAGGAAAGAAGACCAAAGAAATGTTTGAGGACTTGAGAAGCAAAGTTGTGAGGAAACGTGGGCAAACTCAAGGCTACAAGTCCATCTCCAAAGACCTGACTGTTCCTGTGTCTACCGTGTCATCAATAAGTGTAAAGCCCATGGCAATGTGGCTAACTTCCCTAGATGTGGATGGAAAAGAAAAATTAATGAGAGATTTCAACGAAAGATTGTGTGGATGGTGGATAAAGAACCTCGACTAACATCGAAGCAAGTTCGAGCTGTCCTGCAGTCCGAGGGTACAACAGTGTCAACCCATACTATCCGTCGGCGTCTGAATGAAAAGGGACTCTATGGTAGGATACCCAGAAAGACCCCACTTCTGACCCGGAGACATAAAAAACCAGGCTGGAGTTTGCCAAAACTTACCTGAGAAAGCCAAAAACGTTTTGGAGGAATGTTCTCTGGTCAGAAAAGTAGAGCTTTTTGGGAAAAGGTATCAACATAGTTTATAGGGAAAAAAACGAGGCCTTCAAAGAAAAGAACACAGTCCCCACAGTCAAACATGGCGGAGGTTCCCTGATATTTTGAGGTTGCTTTGCTACCTCTGGCACTGGACTGCTTGACCGTGTGCATGGCATTATGAAGTATGAAGACTACCAACAAATTTTGCATCATAATGTAGGGACCAGTGTGAGAAATCTGGGTCTCCCTCAGAGGTTATGCAGGGTCCCCCGAGGATTGATAAATCTAAATTCAAGACTTTTAAGACCTTTTTTAATGCCATTTCAACTTGAAAACTAATACTTTTCTCGCACCCATTATTTAGATCATATTGAATCATATTAAATAAATAAAGCACTGAACATAAAATTTAACCTCAATTACTAAGTGTGTTTGACAAAAGAATGCACATATATTGAAGATACAATTAAAACACATTTAAAGTAACATTATAATGTCTGTCAGAATGTTTTAAACACACACACGCACACAATAGTTATGGACAAAAACAGGAGGAGGACAGGACTCAGACCAGCCATCTTCTGTAACTGGCTAGCCGCTAGTGCACCTGCCAAGACCCCAGTGAACATGGCTAACTCTTGAGTTAAAACGGCGAAATACACATTCATTCGAAAGGCAAACTGAAATGTTTAAGTAGGTCCACTGCCTTCACATGACCCATAAACTGCAACCTAAAGTATCTGGATGTAACTTGAGTCCCTATCACATACTCCAAAACAACGGGAATATCGCGGGACTTAACCGTGCAGCAGTTGTGTGTGAAAACAATTTCCCGTGTCGTCTGACATTGGAAGCAGTGTGCGTGAAAGCAGGTGTTAAATTCCCGGGTCACAGCAGATGGCTGATGACTTAAATATAGCGGCGGCCGATGTAACTTCCTCCCTCTTCGCAGTAAGAGGTAAAGCGGTAAACAAACATCGCAATTATAAACATAGCAAGCTGGAAAAAGCTAAATTAAACTGAAAACATGACCAAAATTAAAATGTCAATTATTACGTCAGGCTGGGCCAGGGTTCTTTCTCGCTAACTTTTTGAAATAACTATATATTAACGATGTATGAATGATAAACTAAGGAATACTTGTTATAAAATAAATAATTCGGATAAAATAAAGAAAGCGCTGTATGGTCATTGCAGAGCCAGAGCGTGCCTATACGTCCTATTTAATCTTCCCCTCTGCGAATCGGCAAAACCGCATCTGTTTATTGATATTTAACAAACTTTTCCAGCGTTATTTCGTTGTGTGAATACATTTATAATGATCATAAAAATATGTAGTCTATTTAAACATTAAGAAAATGTGCGGGGGTTTTTTTTCTGACAACTGAGAATTCGTTACAAAAGACAGGCTTTTATGCAGACATCGTCACAAATGTTATCACACAAAACGCGGGTCAGGCTTTAATACCCGCGGACCAGTTCGGGTTGGGCTGGAATTTTAGGCCCGATTTTACCTCTATCTTAAAGTCTTGATGAGCTTAAATTGGCTGCAGTTACGAAGTCGGGAATGCTCCAATGGGAAAGAAGGGGAGGGGGCAGGGAAGTCTATAAGCTAAGTGATTGGGAGGGGTAGAGTGTACACAAATCAGCTCTGTGATCTAGAACCCAGTAATCGTGTGAATCCCTTGTGAGTGTGAGCCCGTTGGCAACCGACCCTACGCCGCCCCACCTCCAGTCCCGGCACCGGGTCCCCCCACCCGAGCGTGCCTCATTCAGCCGCACGGGAGCCCCACCAAACACGCGACAGCCACACAGACGAGCGGAGACACCGCGAAGGCGCCAACACAGGGCCAAAATATGACCATTTAAATAGGCGCATTGTGTAGTTTATGCTATGTAGACTTAAACTATTTTTTATTTATTTTTTTTCACCTGTGAAATTTATATTGGGGAACTGCAGATCAATATTGGGACATGTGGGACACACTTCTCACTTCGGCACTGTAAATATCTTTCACCCTGGCACTTACATGCTCATACATTTCTCCGGGGAGAGTTGGGATGGGGCTTTACAGTCCCGGCCCGGCTCCCCCCTGTTTTTAATGCACCACACACCAAGGTTGTGGGATGGTTGGGACCTGTTGGGGACGGGGGGGGACACTCACGTTTGCCTCCTCACGACAGGCCCCGCCATCCCTGCACCTTTTTTAAACGCACCACACACATCATACTCCACAGGAAAGCTCCGGCAAAGGGTGGTGGGACAGGCGGCTGGGCAGAAACTCGATGCTGCGGTCCTACTGCCCCAAGCCAAGCTCTCCTATTTTAATGCATACATTGCACTACCCTCCCCTCACAATCCCAACACGGTGCTGGGTGATGGCTGCCAGCCAGGAACCTGGCAGCCACAGTAATAGGGTGGTAGGTGGGTCCCACACTTTTTCCTTATGGCGTGGCTCCTGGGGTGTGGCCTCCCCTCTGCCTGTGCTGCCGGCCGCGGGAGTGGGGTGGGGGGGTCGGGGCTCCTATCTTGCATCGCCCCGTGGCAGTTCCTCGGCGTTCTCCTGCCTCCGCCCTCCCCTCTCTTCTCTGACTGAACATCTGCCCTGCGCTTCGTCGCAGGTCGCTGGCTGGGCGCCAGTGTATCAGCGGGGTGTTGCCTGCACCGGCGGGGGACCCTGCCCTGCCTTGGGCTTGGTGGGCGGCTGGGGGTCCCGTGGCGTGCCGTGCCGGTTGGGGGGCTGCGGCTGTGGCTCGTGGCCCGGGTGGGCGGGCGACAGTGATGGTAGACGTGGGTTTGGTGGTGCGTCCCCTCCTGCCATCCCTGAAGGCCAGTTGATGGGTGCGCGGGTGGCCCGGGGGACCACCCTGGATCCGGGGAGGGGGCTGCGGGAGGAGGGATGGGCTGCGCTTGACCCCCCACCCCCCGCCCGCCCTCCCTCCCCGGGCTGGCTGGGTGGGGGCCGTGGACCTGGGTTGGCGCTCGCGCGCCCGGTGGGGCTCACGTGCTGCTGGATGTGGTAGGGCATGCTCGGGTTGGGGGTCCTGGTGCCGGGATTGGCGATGGGGCGGCGTAGGGTTGGTCACCAACGGGCTTACATTCATAAGAGATTCACACGATTACTGGGTTCTAGATCACAGAACTGATTTGTATACGCTCTACCCCTTTCAATCACTTAGCTTATAGACACCCCAACCCCACCCCCCTCTTTCACTGGCCAATAGGCCCCCACAAGGTGTAAACTGGAAATACATCTCGCTGACGATGGCACCAGCATATTAGTAATTAGTCTAGATGTTCAATGTATTTCTTGTTGTTGTTTGTGTATGTGTTTCTTTTCTTTCCTCTCTTGTGTTTCTTTTCTTCTGTCCCCCCATAATCCCTTCCTGTTCGCTGCTTTGTCATAATAAAAAGGTATTTTGAATGATCACAATGGGAGTATGTCAGACTCTCAATGTGAAACATTAAAACTGTTCAGACTATCCGGGCATTTAGTTTTCCATTCTCTGTGTCAAACAGCTGAACAGGACAGGTTATAAAAAAAAAGAAAAAATATTGGGACATGTGCCCCAGTGAAATATCCCTGCCAACGCCCATGTTCAGCTGGCTCGCAACAAAAAAAAAAAAACAGAAAAATAACTAACACTGTGTGATTGCCCAATAACACACCAGATAATTGGATGTGGCCAGGTTGAAATTTAAATAAATGTATATCAATAATAAAACATTTCCTATGCTATGCAAATGTCTGTGATATTTTTCCCCACATTCAGCAATATAATAATGTAAATAATCATATTTTTGGTCTATATGATCATGCTAGAAAGAAATATTAAACTTCATCTTTAATGAGCACACACAAACACACTATGATAATGCCAAATGAGCAACCACGTAACGTTTGCTCTGAAAGAATATACTTAAACACCAAGGACAAGTGTTGCTATCTTCCGAATACTGCAGTAAGATGAGTGGTTCTTTCAAGCACTTACAAAAAGACGGATATAAATATGCACATTCACAAAATGAGAAAGCAGCTTTGACCTTGAAGCCGCCTGAGGAAATGATATCTGCGCTAATGGTCATCTGGCAGCAGGATAAGACGCATTACAAACTCACTCAGGCAATTTTCTGATACATATGTGTAGTGAGAGGGAATCTGGCACGTGCTCACCCATATTAATTCACCTAATATTCCAGGAAATACTATATGTGTGCATTTGCCCGCTTCCTATGCTTCCCTTCTTCTGAAAGCATTCATTTTTCATGTGTGAGTATACTGCTGTGATGCAAGGAGATACCCATTACAACAGTTCAGAAAGGATGTATTGCAGAAAGGCAGAAATAATTGCATAAGTCTTACTGAACACCCAATTTACTTTGGTGAAAGCCATGGGCATTGCATGAGTAGGTCAGTCTGTGAAAGGTTGCATGCATCTCTGCAAAAATGCTTCAGCACTCAAGCAGTTGTGTGTGTTCCCCTGCCCTACCACACATGAGAGGAAACTAAATCCCATCAACTGTCCTTTTTTTCAGTGCGTGTGTGCTTATAGCTTAAGGAGCAGGGGCGACGCATGTTTGTCTGCCCTGGAATAACTTGGCATGGGCTATGCATGATAACATTTACCATGCCCCTCTGTGGATTAACCGCGCTGGTCTCTCATACAAAAATGGATCTGGTTAGCTGATGTATAGAACAATTGAAAAGATTTTTTAACAAGACACGGTGCACCAGGAGAGCCATCTTGCGCGGACGGCACCTTCGCCGCTGGTCACGTGAGAGATTCATGGGATCACTGGAAACCAGAGTGTCTTACTGTCCTGTCCGTGAAAGAAATCGAAGATATTTGGCTGTTTGGTGTGATGGTTGTGGGGTTCCTTCTGCTTGGCTTAGGAGGTGCCCTGCTCTACCGGAAAGTTTCCAAGAGGGCAGCTTTCGAGGAAATATACAAATTGACCAGGGATCAAACGGTGCGATTCAAGGCATTGGAAGATCACGTCGAGGCTCGGACCGAGAACTGGCTCCGTGGACTTACGGTTCGGTCCGAGGAGGGAAAGAGGAAAGTGGATACTATCTTGCGCCAGGTGACGGAACTGTCAGGGAAGGTGACTGAACTATCGAGGCAGATCGCGACTATTGGCAATGACTTAAGGGACCTGAGATCTCACCTACTCCATGAGGAGCGCGAATTTGACTGAAGACCAACAGCATTTGGACATATTAAATTACATATTCGACATAATTTGATTATAATTTCCTTTCCTTTCCCGAACATCCCTTATCTTTCCCCACCCCTCCCTTCTCCTGGGGAGAGCCGTGCAGATGTTCCTATCTTTTTCCCTTGATCTCCTCCTAAGGCCGGTCGCAGGGCTCTGCAACTCTTATTTTGTCTACATACACGCACAAATACTGATACACTTGTGCATACACACACTCACACACAATTACCCCCCCTTCCCCCCAGTCTGCCACCACTTTTTCCTCACTACCATTGATCCCGACCCCAGCCATGACTGGTAGTTCTCCTATTTTTTTTCGTACAAAAAATCCCGGCACATGACATGTGCGTCGTGTCATACCCGTGCTATGTTGTATGATATATGTGTGTCTACTTGTAACTTGCTCTGTAATTTCTGAAGAAGAGAGAGAAGTGGCGGGGCGGAAGAAAGTCTGCAGCGGCCCGATGCTCACTCATCGAAGGGAATTTCGTTGCATCTGTTGTCATCTTCTGAGAGCTGGTGTCAGTGACAAAAAAATCTGAATCTGTATCACCCATTCAACACACAAACTATATAATTTTTTGACAATAACATTGGATATTGGATATGTATGAGACAATAAAACGCGCACTAAAATTTGTTATCGCGAAAAGCCTAACCAATAGTTTGAGCATGTGGGGCAAAGATCCATTCAATGCTTATGTGTGTGAGGGTGTTGTGGGTTCTCCTCCAGTTTAAGCCCCTGCCGTGTAATGCAATCCCTGTCATGTACCTCCAAATGTCCCCAGAGTTTTAGACAAGAAAACTGGGAGAAAGGGGTGGTGAAATGTGAGAAAGGTAAAGAGAGGAAGACATGAAAAAAAAAAGAACATAGATTTATACTGAAATCTAATCCCATCCTTGGGAATACAGTGTTCATATCCTATGGGGTGTGTAGTTCTGGAGAATGATTACAAACTGTTGCCCTGACTCTGTTCCAAAATATTCAAAGTGGGGTCTATGTCCTTTATTGTTGCTCTATTTTGATTAGACATGAAAGATGAAGTGATCAATATCTTCAAGGCTATCCGATGGTGTGATCTCTTGGCGTTGCCACAGCAACATGTCAAAGTATAACCTTTTCCCGACTGAAAGGGTGCTTTTATCAAACAAACATTTCAACCGTTTTCATCAGTTTTTTCTAATGGTGGGTATAGCTACAGCCAAAAGTATAACTTTGTTGGTAAAGCCTCCCGTCCCCATCGTAAATAAAAGTAATCCATCTGCCACAAAGGCTTTGCCGCAGGAGTTACATGTAAAGGCGGAAACACACCATAGTAGGTTTGTGGGACCCGCCAGACTTTTTGAAGAAACTCTAGTGAAGCCGACGCCAATAGCCCACCACACGGCTTAGTGTCAACGCCGGTTTGGCATACTGTGTCCTGGACCACCATAGCGCTCATTCAAATGCTTGCTAATTAGACAAATCGGAGCAGGCTGTAAAGCACCATTTGGTTAGTTTGCCAACTACCATTTGAAAAACGTAATCGTCACGTATTCAGAAACAAAAGTACGCATCCTATATTCAGCTCACAAGGGACTCGTTTCGTCCTATATTATCATAAAAGTCGAAAATAGTGTTTTATTTGTAGATCGAATGAATACTGGTATGGTGCTTTTCAAGAATATGTAGGAGAGCGCATTCACCCGCCACTCCTGCTTTCTGCCCATGAGTTGACAGAACAATGATCATTCCTGAGTGTTTCTTCGAACGATGCAGAATATCTCTTTAATTTCTCAAGAGAAATAAATAAATTTGAAAATAAATTAAAATACCTGAGTTTAGCCTCAAACGATAGAAAAAAATAAATAAATGAGGATCTAAGTATAACAAAAGAACAACTGGCTAACTTGCATAACAAAAGTCCGCTAGGTTAAATGCCATAAAATGCTAACTTTAAAAAAAATAAATAAAAATTACAAAGCAAAAATTGCTAAATATAATTCTAAAATAAATAACAAATGCATGACACAAACATATTAGCTCAAACCATCGTCAATCTTATGTCGGTCTTAACAGGGAGCAGCTGGATTCAGCCATGTTAGACGGGTTATGGCTATTCACTGTTGCCACTAGAGGTCAGTATATCCACCCAAATCAATAAAACCAAATGCAACACATTCAAAACAAACCATTAAAGTTTCACTCTAATAAACGAATCCTCGAAGCAGCAAAATTTGATTCAAAGCTTTTTTTCTAAACGAATTACTCGATTTAATCGATTAATCGTTGCAGCTCTAGCATGTATGTGTGCGCGTGTGTGTGTTGGGGAATTCTCTCCCTGGCTGCTGAGCCTGTTTACAAAGAGGCAAAGCCACGAAGACCAAGATGCATGAAGCTTCATGTTAAGTTTAACAACTAGTAAAATACGAAATGTTTAATAAATGAGTAGGCGGTTTGACGATTAAATGACTAGTCGCACACATCCCTATTGTTTACACCAATCTCGAAATACCGATACTGTTCCATTCCAAAAGACAGCATTAGTCAGAGCTGTTTAGCAGCGACCAGCCTTGTTTAACATGGAAGAGGTTAGCAGATTTAGATAACTGCTGGTCAGAGCAACAATCTAATGGTGTCAAAATTAGCCAACAACTAATTCTGGGCCCAGAAAGAATGTGATAAACCCAGCAGTATTTTCAAAATCAAATGGATTACCGTATTTTTCGGATTACAAGTCGCACCTGAGTATGAATCGCACCAGCCATAAAATGCCCAACGAAGAGAAAAAAAAAACATATATACGTCACACCGGAGTATAAGTTGCGTTCTGGGGGACATTTACTTGATAAAATCCAACACATAGAACAGATCTATCATCTTGAAAGGCAATTTAATATATAAATAGAATAGAGAACAACATTCTGAATAAGTGTACAGTGCACGAACAACGAAATGCGAATATACTGTCCTCACCAGGACGCTATGGCTCGGTCCTGGCTATACAGCTAAACTCTCAAATGACAATGCTTGACATCCGTATAATTTGCGGAATCAATTTTGTCCTTGATACCAAACGCATCACTGTAAATAAATGATAAATAGGTGCTGTTACAGCAATAGCACAAATGGTTAGCATGCGTTCACTAGCATTAGCACATCGTTCAAACAACCACACAACTGGCTCTAAGTGTCTGATTGCAGGTGGAAAACACACAACAACAACAGAAAAGATGATACACACAGGCGTTGTCTCTGTAGAGATATTTTACAAGCATAAACAATGAACATAGGTTGCCAGCCGTTTTTCTCCCTCGCCCACTCACTCAAGCGACGTAGCTGTCGGTCTTCTTCTGGCGTGTGAGCGGTCTTCTTCACGTGCAACAAGTGCAAGTGCGCCGTCACGTGGGCGTGAAAGCACCACAAACTAAAACATGCATTTCAATATAAAAAAGTCAATAATACAATTGAACACACATTGCCAAAGGAAGAACGCGAACGTGGCCATAGCTATTAAGTTATTCAGATAACTATAGCATAAAGAACATGCTAACAAGTTTATCAAACCATCATTGTCACTCCAAAACACCAAAATAACATGTGAAATGATATCATAATGTGTTAATAATTTCACACATAAGTCGCTCCTGAGTACAAGTCGCACCCCCAGCCAAACTATGAAAAAAACTGCGACTTATAGTCCGAAAAATACGGTAACTCCCGGTCTTTGATACAAATTTTTAATCTGTGATTATGTCACTGCACACATCAACTGTGGAATGTGTGTGTTAAATTAGGTGTTCAAACAATGGGATATTTTTGTCTCAGTGGATGATAAGCTAACACCTGTTTAATTTGTGTACACAGCACTTATGCAGGGTTATAGGAAATGAGGGCAACAGGTCAAAAGTTTGACTCATATCTAATTAGGAATGTATTTGGCTGGCTGACATTACAAAATGGCAACTAATTCATTTAATCACAAGACACTCTTTGATTGGTTGTGAGATCTGTTTTTGAACTGTTGACTTCTAGACTGCAATTAATGTTGACTCTAATCAGTGACAGCTGTTAAACAACTCCAAACTTACTTGGGGGGAAAAAAAACAGCCAATACGGGAAGCAATGGCAGAAGTCAAACAAACCATTGACCAAATAAATGAGCTGATAAATAATGAACAAACCACCCAAAATTCACAGACCACACACATTTCTTTTCACCAGAATAGGTTGTAGAAGGTCAAATCATCAGTCCATTCAGTTTCAATAATACTTATCCTCTTCAAATTTGCCGGATGCTGGAGCCTGACTTTCGCCAAAAATTCAATTTTTACTTGACCATAAGTGGTCACCAATCAATCAGTGCACATATGCTGTATATATGCTGCAGATGGGCAGTCACCCATACTAACATTCACTCTTTTAAAATTCTCTGAAGAAATAAAAAACTGCAGTAGGCCGATTATGGTTATGGCAGTGGTAAAAAGTTAAACACAATGAACATGCAATAGCGCTGTGCAACATCACATATCACAATATGGGCCATTTTAAATCACGATATCGATATGCCAAAATATAATACATTTTATGTTATTTTAAAATTGAAATTAATCGGACCTGCAACAAATGTTAAATGCATCAAGTAGTTCTGCAACCTAAAACAATCCAATGTAAAAAGTAAAGATGCACCGATACCGATACTAGTATCGGCAGGGGGCGCCGATCCGGCCCGAAATGGTGGTATCGGTATCGGCGAGTACCAACAAAGACGGCGCCGATACCACTTACCCGTCCAATATTATAACATTTGACCGCAGCCTTTTTTTTTTTCCTCCTGGCGCTCACTACACTCTGTCTCTGTGTTGTGTGATGACACGTGAACACCAAGCAGCTATCACTATTGGCCTGCTCCAGACCAATGAGAACGGGCCAATAGCCACTCCTGACCAATGACAAGGCCGCTTGGCAGCGCCGACATGGCGGCGGTCGGAAATATTTCAAAATAGAAATCCCGTCATTTAAAATCAATGGCGGCATGCAAGATTTGCGGCCTGAAAGTTTCGAGATGTGGAGTTTAATCGGCCAGTTTCAATACCTCGAACCTGATAAAACATTTGAAGACGAAACGTAAACGAACACAACGAGTTTGAGCCAGCAAGAGCAGGACTGCTCTCCAGAGGAAGGGTGCAGGACCAGAGCAACAATCTGGTCAGTTTACTACGTCTACTTTACTTTTATTGTCTTTTACTGAAAGAAATGCCGCAGTAATTTGGGACCTGTTTCCAAAGTAGGGTTGCCACCTTTCAGAAATAGAAATAAGGGACTCCCCTCCCTCCCCAAAAAAGGAGGCTGATAGAGAGACGGGATGCTGTGGTCAATTATTATTACTTATAATTGTTAGCGTCCGCAAATGCGGAAAAAAGGTTGGACCTCGAAGCGGACAACAAGCGGGGGATACGTACAAGGGTTTAATTATTGCAAAAAAAAAAAATAACACGCGATCGCGGGATAGTAGAAATAACAAAAGGAGTCCGTGACAGCAGGTCAACGGAGCTCAATACTACAAACTCGAAGGTTGACTAAGACGATAGGCAGCGAGCCAAAAAGCCAAAACAAAAACACTCAAATACCTGCACAGGGTAGAGGTTACAAACGAGTGCAGCACACTAACAGAAAAAAACCCAATGCAGGGGCGTAACAAGCAAATGTAGCGAGACTATAGTGCGAGATGTTAAATGGCGATCAGCAAAGCAAATATCTCGGCAGCCTTCTCTGAGCTCACCCGTGCTTAAATGCTGCGTTGATGAGCCTGCATTGGATTCAGGTGCGACATCAGGAACGCCCCCACTAACAGCCCAGCAACAAAACACAATCTAACCAGCAGCAGAATATGACCATAATTTCATGAAAGTTGCACTGTTTGGCCTTTGAGAGGTTCAAAAAAGTGTACTCAGTTCATTCAGAATTTATTATTATTAACTTATTTTTACTTTCTTACTGTTGGGCTAGTATTATACTTTGTACTAGTCTTTTTCCAATTTTGCAAAGGTAAGCAACAGCCTGACAAAGCCTTGATTGCAATGATTCCCCATCCAATTATGTAGCTCTTTGGGGGGGGGGGGGGGGGGGGGGATTATATATATAAACGGGGTGGTATCGGTATGGTATCGGTATCGGCTGATACTGCACAGCCAGGTATCGGTATCGGGGCCAAAAAATGGTATCGGTGCAACACTAGTAAAAAGAAGCAGTACAGTCACATACATATTTTTTCTCAATTGTTAAGACATCTAATTCAGTGGTACCTCGACATACGACCGCTTCGACACACAATCTTTTTGACATCGCAGACGGACACACGGCGGATTTTCTTGTGAGAGAAATCAACACAGGTTTCAAAAAGGTTGGTACAGGTGCAAGGAAAAAGGTGACGCTTACCATTGAAATTAAGATGCAAATGATACAAAAATATGAGCTTGGGGTGCGCATTCATGAACTGGCTCAAAAATAGAGCCGTAGAATGTCTACGATCTCCAAGGTCCTCCTCTGACCGCCGTTCGCCAGTCTTTATAAGTTAAGATGACAATTATTATTGTGGTAACATCGCCAAAGAAATCGCCAGCTTCATCGGGTTTTTATCATTTATTTCAAAACTTATCCAACACAACATGCCTACTGTCCGCCGCAGTTGACTGTGTTCTCAACAAAACATTAAAAGTCAAACTAAACTCTCAACCGCACCGCTTCGTCTCTCTGTCACGTCAGCGACGCAGTGCATTCAGATACAGCACGCAAAACACGTCAGCCACATTAGAACCTGATTCGTTACAGTATTTCAGGAATTATTATTATTATTCTGTTTTTTATTAATAATGCATTTGATTTGCTATGTGTAATTGGCATTTTTGACAGTACCAGCAGTATTTATTTAGGATTTAGAGTAGGTTTTTGGGCTATAGAACGAATTAACGGAATCAAAGGTATTCTTATGGGAAAAGTCTCCTGGATATATGACCATTTCGAATTACAAACAAGGTCCTGGAACCAATTACTTTCGTATGTAGAGGTACGACTGTGTCTACTATTACAGGTTGCCCTGAGGTAACAAACGAATTCCATTCCAACGCTGGCGACATATCCCGAATTTCTGCGTCAGTCGGAATTAACTTTTTAATTTCACCTAAATACCCCCTAAATCTCAAAATTACTATCCAAAAACATGTATTATACGTCAATGTACTGTCCTTGCCAAGACATTGGAGCTAGTCCTAGATAGACAGTGAGCTAAGCTCCGAAATGATGTCAGACGTCCGCGTGGTTTGCTGACTTTATTCAGCTGCTCATGAAATCAACACTTGCAGAATGAAACTTAAATAAAAATGATCAGAAATCAAATCAGTTTCCTCTTCAATAACAGCAATTCAAATTTGTGTTTATAACTACTTGCTGATACAGGAATAACAATCCACGCAAATGATTAGCAAGTATCAGTTAGCGTCCGCACATCATCAAAAACAATCACATAAACTCACCCCAAGTATTTAACCACAATTGAAAATGCACAATAAACCATACAAAAGGTGTTCTATATGGGTGTTGCCTCTTTGGATGCTTCACCAGCAACAAATGTGCGTACAGGCTTGCAGCTTTACAGCTTCCCCTCTCGCTCACACTCGGCTGCGCGACTTCTTCGTGGGGGCAAATGTGGTCTTCCTCATGCGTGCGCGTGTGGTCTTCTTCGTGTGTACAAACAATCTTACTCCTGTGCGGAAGTACTACCTGCTCTACGCTTCCTGTGACTGGAGACAAAATGGCAGACGAGACTGAGGCGTCGTAAAGTCGAAAATAACATACATTGGGTACGTCGTAACCCGGGGACTACTTGCACTTGTTACTACCGGTTTTAATAATAATACCTTGTATTTATATAGCACTTTCTTGTTGGACACTCAGAGCGCTTTTACATTGCATTATTCTGTCACTCCGCACACTCGATGGTCGAAGCCACTACTGTGGCCACAGCTGCCCTGGGGCAGTCTGACAAAAGCGAGGCAGCCAATCCGCGGTCGCCCTTCCGACCACTCGTTCTTACACTAATTTCACACTGGCAAGTAGGGTGGAGTATCTTGCCCGAGGATACAACGACAATGGGCACAGGAATAGAACCCCCGATCCTTCAAACAGTGGGTTACCTGCTGAACCGCCTGCGCCACCGTCACCCAATTTAACACTGCTGTATATTAAGTTAGCATATTATCATTAGCAATAAATCAATGAATAATGATTTTGGAGCAAATTAATTGGTGTGTTCTTTGTGGGTTATACTGTATGTGAGGCTATTTTCAGTTGTCTTGCATGCATTACTGACATATGGTTGGCTGGGGGGGGGTGAATCAAATTTACTAACTATTGAGTGGCGATAAGGACATCTTAAGGCCAACTGATGGTACTACTATGGCATATGGAAGCCCAAAATATAGCAGGTCAATGCAAATGGGGGTCCATCTGCTAGTCAGAATGTGCATAGCATGAAGAGCTCAATTTTGACAATGATGATGTAAAATGTCGAAGGGGAGTTTTAACTCGTTTTGGTGAAACATAGAATATCATCGTCTCATACAGCAATAGCAAGCAATAAACATGTTATTTACCTTGTTCATCTTAAGCACTGGTGTAGATTCAAAATACATCGGTTTTCCTAGCATCTGGAAAAAAAGATATGAATAGTTAAATAGAATACAAGTTATTTGTGATTAGGTGTAAATAAATGTCATTTAATGAACTAGATGGCTACTCTGGATTAGGTTAAAACAATGAATGTGTGCTGTTAATAACATAACATACAACAGAACACATTGATTCCCAAATTAATTTTTGTCTGTTTTCGTGAAGCTGAAAAAAGTTGTTACGAAATCTTTTCAGTATGTTAGTGACTGTTTCGAAATACCAACAACATTTGGAATTTTTTTTTTTTCTTATCTCTTTTGTGGGAAATGTTATTTACTTTTGAATATAAATATCTAAAATCCAAACCACAATTATTTAAGACCCTGAAGCTGTGCAAAACAAAATGACCTTGCAGTCTCCATGAAAGAGCATATCTAAGAGTTAGAGTGGCATTGGGTCAATGTATTTTGTGCCCTGGCATGCACACGCACACAAACAGCAACACATACAAACACACACAAAACATTAAGCGAGCATTATTAGGTAAATTAAACACATGGCTTTGCTTTAGGAGATTTGCGAAGGCTTGACTGAGCGTTTTTCAACAATTTATGCCAGAGAGTCATTTACAATCGTGTGTCCTTGGGTTACGTCTGTCTCAAATGCCAGATGAACCAAAAGCAGCAGGGTTCCAAGTTGACCGATTACCCAGGGCTAATAAAAAAGGCAAGTTTACAAAACATAGAATATGCTCAATCGGGCAAGTGTATTTGAAACAAGTATAATAGTACTGTACTGTTAAGTCGAAAAAGAACAATGCCAGACTGCAGTTACTTTTCTTATATTCATTTGGTCACAGAACACTGCTTCTGCCAAAAAACAACAAACTCTAACTGCAAGGTCGAAGGCACACAACTCACTGTCACACATCCCTCCTTGCATTCCGTGCACAGAACGATGAATTTTGCAATTGGAAACAGCAGTACTAAACAAAACAGACAAAGACCTACAACTGCTAAGAACACATACAACCCGATTTGTTCCAGAAAGAAATATAGGGTTCGCTCCACCGTTGTGAATTGAAACATAGCCACCATGGCTTATTTTCGGCTCCATTATAAAAAAACAAAAGCAATGTCAACAGGAGGAATACATCTTGAATACTGAAGGCAACCATGTTAAAATATATATACAGTGGGGAGAACAAGTATTTGATACACTGCCAATGGGTTTTCCCATTGACAGTGTATCAAATACTTGTTCTCCCCACTGTATGGTGGAAAACACAGACAAGACTGAAAAAGCAGATTCATGGCGCATGAAGCCTCCGAACTATTTCTAATCTGTCCGTTTTACCCTGGAAACCCCCGTTTACAGACGTCTCGCAACCGCTTTTGTTTCAACCCAGCCATAAAAAGAAGGTTAGCAATTATATTTAGTATTCAAAATGTCAGTCATTTTTAGCTTAGAACCATTAATTGTTGTCTAATATTGAAAAAAAAAAAAAAAAAAAAGACTTTAAAAATTATTGGCTCGCATATTTTAAACTTTTAAACAAAGTACGTCACAATGAAAAAAATGGTGTCTGTAAATAAGTCACGGATATCTACCACACAACTGTTGCTTAATTGTATTTTTTTTTTTGTTACTGTTGCATTTTCCCCGATATGTTAGATGATAAATAATCGATCAAAACATAGAAAAATTGAATTTTAAAGGGTAAATATATGAAAAAGAACAGCTCGACCACTCCTTGATGTCTGCGATTTCTGCATCGCGACCCTTGTTATATGACCATGTTTCACCCATAAAATCCCCCCAACTTCCGGCTGTGGCCATTCACAGCTGTGTCTTGACACTCAGTGATATATGCTACATGGAGTTTTTGGATTGAAAAGAGGTAAGTACGCGATAGTATCTCGTTAAAATCATGGCGTCTTTAATTATGCTCTCGTGTGCTCTCACCTCCAGTTAGGGTTTTGGTGTTTGGTTTTCAAAATGTCCTCCAGTTCAAAATGTTTCTTCCCGCAGAAATTTGAGATTTTAAGTTTCCAATGATGTATCACGCGTGCACAACTTCAAAATTTGGCCAAATTGGGGGTCTCAGAGCGGAACTTCAAGTCACCTGAGTGCTTTCCGCTATATTTTTTATAAAAAATCAAGTGTTCGGATTAGATCGCATAACGTTACATACCCACCAGGTATGCTAAGTTCACTGTGAGCAGGGAAAATTTATCGTCAAAATACTAAATAATGGCATAAGTACGCTTGGAGAACTTTAAAGAGAGGAGTACAATAATCGTTGTGGCATTCGAATAGAGCAGTCTGTGCTTGGACCTAGCATGTCGTGATTACAAATTTTAGTAGGCATCGTGTAGCTGACTTGATAGAGTGAGCCTTTTTAGCTTCACTTTGTTTACTTGTTGCGGGGGACACTAGGCACAAGTTGATGGAATAAATGATTAGAAACCTGAAGAAGCTGGCGATTTCTTTGGTGATGTTACCACAATAATAATTGCCACCTTAAATTATAAAGACTGATGAACGGAGGAGTCTCGTCATCGAGCGTCTACGGCTGTATTGTTAAGCGAGCTGTATCACGGATGCTCACACCACACCCATATTTCTCTATCTATCTTTATGTCAATGGTAACGGTGAGCATCACCTTTTTTTCATTTTTTTCACTACCTGCACTAACATTGTTGGAACCCATGTTGATTTTCCTCACAAGAAAATCTGCCATGCGTCCGTCTTGTGGGAAAACAAAGAAACTGCGGTGCTGTCATAGATCGTTGTATTTAGAGCATGACGTCAGATGTAGAAACAAATGGCAAGTCAAATTTTACGTTAGACGTGTCCTAGTGATATCAGGTCATTTGGGGACATTTGGGGGGGTGTCCTGGTGATATCAGGTAATTTGGGGACATTTGGGGGGGGGCGTCCTCGTCATATCAGGTCATTTGGGGCTATTTGGGGCGCGTGTCCTGGTCATAACAGGTCATTTGAATACATTTGGGGCGTGTGTCCTGGTCATATCAGGTCATTTGGGGACATTTGGAGGGCGTTAATAATACATGTCAAGTCAAATTTTACATCGGATGTCGAAAAGATCGTGTGTCCAAGTATATCGTATGTCGAGGTATCACTGTAATAATGACTAGAAACTGCAATTTCTGGAGATATTACTCTAGGGCTTTGCTGTGTGGAGGTACAGGTCTTAGCCCCACCTAGATTGGTTAGGGGACAATATCATGTTACTTCCTGTTGATTTGGGGACATTTTGGGGACACGTCCTGGTCATATCAGGTCATTTGGGGTAAATGTCCTGGTCATATCAGGTCATTTAGGGGGCGTGTCCTAGTCATATCAGGTCATTTTGGGACATTTTGGGGCATGTCCTGGTGATATCAGGTCATTTGGGGACATTTGGGGGGCGTGTCCCGGTCATATCAGCTAATTTGGGGTATTTGGGGCGCGTGTCCTGGTCATATGAGGTCATTTGAATACATTTGGGGGGTGTGTCCTGGTCATATCAGGTCATTTGGGGACATTTGGTGGGCGTTAGTAATACATGTCAAGTCAAATTTTACGTCGGATGTCGAAAAGATCGTGTGTCCAAGTGATCGTATGTCGAGGTACCACTGTAATAATAACTAGAAACTGCAATTTCTGGAGAAATTACTCTAAGGCTTTGCTGTGTGGGGATACAGATCTTAGCCCCACCCAGGTTGGTTTGGGGACAATATCATGTTACTTCCTGTTGATTTGGGGATATTTTGGGGACACGTCCTGGTCATATCAGGTCATTTGGGGGAAATCTCCTGGTCATATCAGGTCATTTAGGGGGCATGTCCTGGTGATATCAGGTCATTTGGGGACATTTGGGAGGGTGTCCTGGTGATATCAGGTAATTTGGGGACATTTGGGGGGGGGGGGTCCTGGTCATATCAGATCATTTGAATACATTTGGGGCGCGTGTCCTGGTCATATCAGGTCATTTGGGGCTCTTTGGACGAATGAAGCCTCATTTCTGTCGATTTTTTTTCTCTTACCTGAGTTCAATTTTTTTTTTTTGTATTTCTTTGGCTTAATGTGGTTATGTAATGTAAGATTGTAGTACAGTATAATAATAACAACTCATATTGATAACTTAATAGAAATAAAAAGAAATCAAAAATTGTAAGCAGTTACTCACAATGTTACTTGAGTATTCTCTTCACTAAATACTTTTTAACTTCTACTTGAGTACATTTTTTGGATGACTATTTTTACTTCAGTAATATGTTTTTGAATTAACACTGCTCTTATTGGGTTTTGGGCTACAATTTTTTGCTACTCTCTCAACTTGTAATTACACCGAATGAAATACTGAAAAAGAAATATATATTTATCAGAAATAAAATGTTAATAACACATCGTTCAACGTTGTAGTTAATTATAAAAAGAACAGGCTGTATGTAAAATGACAGAGGAAAGGCAATTTAGTTAGTCTCCTCAGCAAGTACAACAAAGCAAGTGAGAACTTGAGCCGTCTGGTCGGTCTAAAAAAACATTCAAAATTCATCTCTATACATATGGTTCGTGACTTTGCAACAATAGGCAAATGTGGTTCCCAAGGTGACAACTGTTTAGAACCACAGATGTACTGTAAATCATTCAACTCAGTCTAAAAATGTACTTTTACACAAAAAAGCATGTAAAAGTCTTAATATGGGTTACCTACTGAAAACCAAATTCACTGTTGGCACACTCACCATTCCCTTACTTTTTCTGCTCCCTCTCCTTATGTCCTTTCTGATATCTTTTTTCCTCACTAGGTGACCTCTCGGTTAATGAGACGTGATGACTTTGCTACGTTATGTAATGCCAGGTAGCTTATATAGTCTATCATTTCTTTGTGTTCCTATTACCTATGTTTTTACTCTTCCTGTCAGCTTACCTCAATATCTTATTATAAAATAACCATGAGATGTGTACACCAGCACAATAAAATTTCCAAGACATTTGTGTCCAAGGAGCTAAATGAGGATAAGATATATTTTTTTTTAAAATGAATAAATTTAAAAATTGGTTGCTATCTAATGATATGAAAAACAAATGTTACCTTCTACTTTTACAGTACTGTTAAATGTACACATACAGTGGTATGAAAAAGAATCTGAACCTTCTGTAATTTCTCACATTTCTGCATAAAATCACCATCAAATGTGATCTAATCTTTGTCAAAATCACACAGATGTAAAAACAGTGTCTGCTTTAACTATAACCACCCAAACATTTATAGGTTTTCATATTTTAACGAGGATAGCATGCAAACAATGACAGAAGGGGGAAAAAAAGGTAACCCTCTGCCTAAGAAGACTTAAAGAACAATTTAAACCAATTTTTTTACCAAACAATTTAAGTCAGGTGTGTGCTCAATCACTAATGAGTGGTTTAAAGCTGCCCTGCCAACGGTAAAACACACACCTGGTAAGAATTGTCTTGATGAGAAACATTGTCTGATGTGCATCATGGCTTGGTAAAAAGAGCTGTCTGAAGACCTGCAATCAAGGATTGTTGATTTGTATAAAGCTGTGAAAGGATACAAAACCATCTCTAAAAGTCTGGATGTTCATAAATCGCCAATCAGAGAAATTGTCTACAAATGAAGAGAGTGTTGCACTGTTGCTTCTCTCCCAAGAAGTGGCCGTCCACCAAAGATGACGCCAAGAGTTTAGCGCAGAATACTCTGAGAGGTTTGCTAAAGACTTACAGAAATCACTGGCACAGTCCAATATCTCTGCACACATGAGTAAAACTATGGTGTTCATGGGAGAACTCCACCGAGGAAGCCAATGCTGTCTAAAAAAAACATTGCTGCTCGTTTAATGTTTGCAAAAAGGCACTTGCACACTCCAGAGAAGTTTTTGCAAAATATTTTGTGGACTAATGAAACCAAAGTTGTATTGTTTGGGAGTAACACAAAGTCATGTGTGGAGGAAAAGTGGAACAGCTCCCCAACATCAACACCTCATCCCCACTATGAAGCATGGTGGAGAGAGCATCATGATTTGGAGCTGTTTTGCTACCTCAGAGCCTGGACAACTTGCAGTCATTAACAGTTGAAGCTAAAAAGAGGACGGATGCTGTAACAAGACAATTATTCAAAACACAGAAGTAAATCAACTTCAGAATGGTTTCAGAAGAACAAAATTCATGTTCTGGAGTGGCCAAGTCAAATTCCAGACTTGAACCCAATTAAGATAGTGTGACATGACATAACAACACCAATTCTTGCCAGATATCCCAGGAATCTGACTGAACAGCAGTTTTGTAGAGAAGAATGGGAGAAGAATTAGTCTTGATCGATGTGCCGGACTGATCTGAAGCTACAGGAAGTGTCTGGTTGAAGTTGTTGCTAAAAGGGGGGTTGGGCACAAAATATTAAATGTTATGGTTCACTTACTTATTTCTCCCCTTCTGTCAGTGTTTGCATACTATCCTCATTAAATATGAAAACTCATAAATGTTTGGGTTTAACCCTTGAGAGTCGAAGGACGCGCCGGCGCGTCCTCAGCGCACGTCGTCTTTGAAGCGCCCTCACGTTTTAATAACGTCACCCACATGCCGTTGGTTGGTCTCGTTTTAAAGTGCGGAAGTTGCGGTTTACTCTCGTTATTATTTGAAGTCAATCGACCAACTAAA